>NC_056734.1:794950820-795143320 GCF_019279795.1 Protopterus annectens
GTGAAATATGTGATATGTGTGTATAGTTGTGGGTTAGCAGTTGTTTGGGTGTCTGCTTTGGATGTCTCTGCTGCTTAGGCAGAGTACATTGAGAGGCTCTGAGTATGTGTTTGTGTGGTAATGTATTTGCTTTGCTGTCATCATAGGTCCATGTGAGACTGGATATGTGGTGTGTGTGGTAACCTTCACCACCTGATAGACTGTGCCAGTCACGGGCTGAGAGAGCTCAGCCTCCTGTTTGTCTATACAGTTGCATCTCTCACATATATCTGAGTTTGTAGGAGGACAGGGTTCTCTGTGTACATAAGGCAGTTGTAACAATGCGTCAAAATTCCAATATGCACCAGCTGGACTGGAGAGTACACACAAAACCGACCTTTGGACATGTCAGGATATTATGATGACATACTCTGTTGACTGATCACAAAGGATCAGTAGTGTGTTAAGTGTGTAAAAGAGTATAATAGGGGTTTAGTGTTAAGGTTTGTCATTGCTTTGGAAATATTATCTGCGAAGGAGTACAGACAGAACCATTACACTTCCTTCAGCTGTGACAGCAATAGCAATGTACAGTCATATATGTCCTGAGTCAGGGTCAACTGTACCTGACTGACAATGTCGACATCCTGTCAGACAGGCCCATACATACATACCCACCTCCCAGTGACAAAAGGCCCTATCAACATGCCAGGAGATATCACATGTAGAATGTGTAAACTGCTCCTCCCAAAGCTGAATGAATGGCATCACTTGGATAACATTGTTTCCCCATATGTGTCATAAGTGATCTACAGAACAAACAGGCCCTGCACCTGAACAGTCTGTTGAGCCTCACTCTCTCTACAGGATCTTACACTGTTGAATGTGTTACAGCTACATATGGCACACCCCACAATTGTTTGTGCACAACAGACCATGGGAACTATAGTCCTATAAGCCTATGAAGTCTGAACTGCTAGGCCATGGAGTCCATCATGATTGCAGTCAGAAACAGAGCTATTGTAATCCGACAAACACACATCCCAAACAATTGTGGTATGTTAATGAGCAGATCATGTTCCCCAAACCTGCAGATTGTTTTTATGGCAGCCACCAAGGACATACATCACTGAAAGGAGCAACACACGTCCCACATAGACTTTGAATAGCCCTTTATCAACATCACAGACACATGTTGTATCCACAAAACCAACAATCTGTGCATAAATATGTATTGTCATATGAAGGAATGGCAATTTGTCCACAGATAGATCACACAAGCTATGAATTGTGGATTCCTGTTCAAGCTGTTCACATCTGCTGACCCACAAGGTTCATTCCTGGGATTGCCTAAAACTAAGTGCACGCACATTACCATGTCCAGTCTGATGATGTCAGCATCCTACAAATATAGCAGGAGAATAGAAACCACACAGTAAAGCATATATCACGTTGTGTTAATGCGTATCTTTCTAGTATCATAACATAATTAGGTAGTGGTTTGAATCCTGCAATTGCTCTGTGTGCGTGTGTGATTCCCTTTGGGAGTAGTGGCCTTTTTGTAGACATTGACAACACATTAAAAAAGGTGAACTCCTCTTTGCCAAGTCTGATCATGTCAGTATCCCACAAATACAGCAGTGGAAATGCATACTCCCAGTAAAGCATATAGTGTGTCGTGTTAATGCGTATCTCCCTAGTGTCATAATATATTTAGGTAGGGGTTTGAATCCTGTGAATGTGTGTGTGTGAGAGATTCCCTTTGAGAAGCGTGACCTTTTTGGAGACTGTGAAAACACTTTAGAAGAGGTGAATTTCTTTTTGCCAAGTCTGATGATGTCAGTATCCCACAAATACAGCTTTGGAAATGAACACTCCCAATGAAACACCTGGATGGGAGAAAGGAAATTCACCCCAGGCATCACATCAGTCGCCCTGCTAGACAGGGGTCCAGGAAAGTAAATAATGTCAGAATAAATAGCCAGGGAATTGTTATGGCTAGGCTTGTATAGGCCCTAGGGCTGATAGCCTAGTACCAACCTATGAACCTATGAACCTAAACCTATATAGCACGGCGTGTTAATGCGTATGTCCCTAGTGTCATAACGTAGTTAGGTAGGGGTTTGAATCCTACAAATGCTGAGTGTTAATTTGTCTGTGTGAGATTCCCTTTAAGAGGAGTGGCCTTTTTGGAGAATGTGAAAACACATTAGAAGAGGTGAATTCCTGTTTGCCAAGTCTGATGATGTCAGTATCCCACAAATACAGCTTTGGAAATGACTACTCCCAGTAAAGCATATAGCGCGTTGTGGTAATGCATATCAGTCTATTATCATAACATAGGTAGGTAGGGGTTTGAATACTGCAATTACTGAGTGTGAGTGTATGACACTGTTGAGCAATGTGTTGTGGGTTTTGCTTTTACTACTGTATGACATATCAGTAAAACAACAGTATGTGCATTGCACACTTCAGGTATCTGTGTGGCAAATACACATATGTACATGTGACCTAAATTGGTAACTGTGTGGCCAAGACATATATGTACATGTGACCTCATTCACTTCATATGTGTGAAGCCTGCTGTCAACACGACTACATCTGTTACCATTGACAGCTGTTGCTGCTGCTTCTTGGACCGTAGCTCACATATGTATGTATGTGACAAGTCCAGCCACTTTAGTGAGCTGTGCCCTAGGTCATCTGTGTCACACACACACATGGCAGTTGCTATAGAATAGTGTGAGGGTGGGTGTATGCCTGTGGCATATTACAGACATGTTCAAACACAACACAGTCTGTGAATAATGGCCACTCATTGCAGGTATGCAACAACTCTGTGGATATGCATACAGACCCCTTATTGCTTATGTGATACACTGAGGGACATCAGCATACCTTTAGGAATGTGGATATCAAAGGACAGATGAAATCACATGTGGCTGTTTGTACACATCGGTACCCCTGCTACATGTTGTGTGCTACTACCAATGTGGTGCTATCAGGATACTATGTGTAGTAAATGTGGATAACTATGCTATTGTTGGCTCATAGCTTCACAACATGGGTTTGTCAACAGGTATCTGTCTGTATGATACTCTTGTGGAGGATAAGTTTCTAATCTGGGGAATGCATTGTAGGCCACTGTATGCATCACCAAATGTGGACGTACATATCCCTAGTGTGTCTGCTTGTACCTAGGATGGAGACATGCCAAACAGGAGTGGTCATGGAAATGTGTGGTGGTCATTACCACTGGTAACTGGTATAGTACAATACCGGAAAGATTCTAATGCTACTGTGTATCCTACAGCTGTGTGTCAGTTGTCAAGACATCATCTAACGATTGGTTAAAATCAGGATATTGAAGTTATGTACACTACCAGAATGCTAACCAATGACCGATACAACAGTATCACCCACAGCATAGTGTCATACCATGTCATACACACGTGTGTACCCAAGTTGTGACATATGTTTAGTGACATGCATATTGAACACCAATAGGAAATATGAAGTATTAACACTGTGTAATACAGGGCATGTCACCCTTCCCATGTACCCACCATGCACATACATGCAAACAGTGCACCTCCACCATGTTCACAAATGTACACCTGCAAATCTGTACTGCACACATCACGCATGTAACATCCACTCACCGACACATGCTGCCAGTACCACACACATCAGCCAACTGGCACATGTGTGGACAATCCATGTTTGGAATTAACACTGGTGTAAACAATACTAAATTGATAATCAGTGCTCTGATGCATCATGCCTGCTCAGATACACCTGCAAGGATATCATTACACTTTACTGTTCATAACATGCTAACATTGCTACACTGCTAGTAGGTCACCCTGTGCATCAGCACCATGTTATCCTGTTCCTGCATCAATGTCACAGATGACAGGCGGTGGCACAGTTTCATCATATGCACAAGGTGTGAGATTGCTTTTCCAGAGCCGACAATGACCCATCCAATCAACATGTGTGTGTGTGTGTGTGTGTGTGTGTGTGTGTGTGTGTGTGTGTGTGTGTGTGTGTGTGTGTGTGTGTGTGTGTGTGTGTGTGAGGAACAACAGTACAGTATGGGTCAGTGTTGATGTGATGTGTCTGTGTATGTGTTAGCCCTACGTGTTGGTAGTATGTGTGTGTGTCTGCATGCACACAGTACCCCCATGTGGCTGCCAAATACGGGAGGTTGTGGGACAGCCACAGACTGTACCTGCCAGGCTGTACAGATCACTGTCTCCGGCCACGGACACAGTACCTGTGCCTTGCAGGGGTGAAACGGACAGTATCAGGTACTAAGCCAGACTGAGTACTATCGTCAGAGGCAGAGGGATGTTGACTGGCCCCTGTCCCTGCTGGGACTGGCCAGAGCCATGTGCACGTGGTCGTCTTGGGTGGTCTACCGACAGCCCAGCCACAACATTGCTGGGGCTGGTACTGGCACTACGGGAGTGGCTGGCACTTGGGTGTCATCCGTGATGACTGCCAGCTGATGATGTTGCTGGCATACATCCACGTCGACAGCCCAGCCATCCTGCACTGTCCTGGTACATGGACATAACATTGCGGAGGACATCTAGTGTCTCCCCCCAATGTCTATCAATGACATCGGTGTAATTGCGGATGGCACAATCAAGGTCACGGATACTGTCATTGATCATGGTGTTATGAGCTCTCTGCACCCTTAGTCCCTGCCTGGTGTACTGTTCCATACGTGCCTGTGCTTGCATCACAGCCCAGAACATACCTGAGGTTGTGAGACCTGTGTGGGCATGCCTGCCAGGGGCATTACGACCAGCGGTGCTCCCACGAGAACCCCTGGACATATGCCTATGTGGTACCATTCTGGGTGTCTGGGCATGGCTGCTGTGTGGGGTTGCATGTGCCATAGATACCACACTTTCCTGGTCAATGCCTACCATATGCTGTTTCTTACCTAAGGCCATTGGTCTTAAGGGATGTAATGGAAGTACGTATGTACACATAGATGGGGTGGAAAGCTGTATACTGTTGATTGGTGGACCACCGACAGACCCTGTCAAACTTGCCTGTGCTACTACACATGTATCATCATGGTCACTATTTGTGGCAGTGACCTCAGGTTCCCTGCTGCACCCATCTAACAATACCTCAGCACCTGTGAGAAGGAGACAGGAAGCACACTTTACCATCTGTACAGGATGTTTGCACACATGCACACATGCACACATGAACACATGAACACATGCACACATGCACACATGAACACATGCACACATGCAAAAATGCAAACAAGAACACATGAACACATGCACACATGAACACATGCACATATGCACACATGAACACATGAACCCATGCACACATGCACACGTGGACACATGCACACATGAACACATGCACACATGCACACATGCGCACATGAACACATGCACACATGCACACTAATACACTACTCATTCAAGTTGACACACACACACCAACAGCAATATGGAACATAGTCGTTAGTGGTTGATGGTGGAGTACAGTATCACAAGCCAAAGAGTCCTATCACACGTGTCACCATGCAGAATGTGTGTTACTCAACAGCATACAGTGCGAGTGTAGAGAGTCCTTGTTGATAACAGTATACATGTCGTTGATGCATGTGTGTTGTTCGGTGATTGGCCTTACCCTGGTATACAATGTGTACATGGACACAACATTGCACTGCAAGTCTAAAACACTTTCTAATGTCCTGTGCACCATCACTCATAGGTATACAAACCATGGCTGGATGCATACAACTATCAGGTATATAACAATGAATGCTATAAGTAGTACTGCAGGTACTGTAACTGGATGCAGTGTAATACCATGAGCCATCATCAGGCAGCATCATGTGGTCACTCAAGGCCACTGATGCATGTCACACTGGCAACTATCTTGCTGTACCTGACCTACACCACTTAGGCTACATTTAACAGTTCACAGACAGTTGTTACATGGGCATGTCAGGTGTTCAATAGGGAGCATAGCCTAACATGACTGTGTTGTGTATTGATGCATGTCACACCACCCCATAATAGGCCTCTACCCCCAGGTATAGTATGTGTGCTGTGTTGATGACATATGGTATACTGGAGTATGACCTTATAGCAGGTGTCTACATATGCCATGTGTATCATATTAAAACAAACTGCATATGACAAAGTGGTGTATGTTGTGTGCATGTGTATTGACTCTGCCTATACAATGTCTACTACAGTGTACCCCACTTGTTTGTGATGCTCTGTGTGTTGCATGTGTATGAGTCAGCTACTCATGTCACTGGGAAGTGCATAGTCACACAGAGAACATGCAGAGCATGCACTATGTGTAGGTGTTTAACATGTGTATATGGCCTACAACTCTCCTATGACATGCACATTTTATATGCTATATTGACTGTAGCCCACTCACCAGCATGGGTCTGCTGTCTTGCTTTCACACCAGAGGGACCTGCAAGGATATGAGACAGTATGTCAGTGTCAACAACTATGGCATTGCTGCTGTGAGTCTGCAATTATACAGTAGTACATGAGGTGACAGTCACAGGCATACAGATAATGTCCCGAATTATCAGTATTACATGACACCAGGCTCCACATATTCTGCATACACAGTACACATCTGATTAATGCACATTATAACACTTGGGATAACAGTGGTCTACAGATATGCCATGTTACCTGCACGCTTGTTATCGCTGTGTTGGGTGACTCTGACCTCCATGATGACACAGGTGTGTTGTACTGGTTGGCCAGGAGCCACCACTCTGAGGAGCAGCTCTTTCACTCTGGTGACGGGGGGGATGTGTAGCAACACCACCACCTGTGGCAAGCTGTTGTCTGTGGACATTGGAGGCATGCTGCTGGACATGTCTAATTAAATCACTGCAGTGATGGCGTACCTGCTCATAAGTCCAGTTATGCATGCCTACATCATTCACCCGACAGACAACATCCTGCCACAGTGCAGTGCGACCATGCTGGTCCTGGCAGGTTCTTGAGAACAGAAGGTTATAATGTTGGATGAGTGCATCTGAGATAACTTCCTCCTCCTCAAGGGAATAGGCTGGCTTTCGGTTGTGTGACATAACCCTGGAAGACAATTAAACAGTAATTGCGAGCAAGTCATGTGGCACACTCAACATTCTAATGTACAGACATCAATGAAATGCCATATATAGCAACCTATTGGCTTTCAGTAGATACTATAGTAACCACAAACAGGTTACGAATAATGATACTTTCAAAAAGAAGTTGGATGACATATCAAAATTAATGTTCAAATACAAATCAGTCACGATAGAAAATGGATATCTTAGAGAATGTTTACAGAGGAAAATTGTCCCTAAAGGGTTACGGACTTGGAAGTACCCTAACAATGTGCAAATTGGGTCAATTTTCCACAAACAACTATTGGAAGTATTTAATAATTGTGGCATTGAAATTGTGAACTGTATAATAAGTGAGAATGAAAGAAATTTAGAAACTTTGTTGGAACAAATCAACATTTTAGACGCACAGATAAAGGATGACTTGGTCTATGAGATAAGGGAAGAGCGAAACAAGTATATTAACTTGAAGCAAAATATAGATAAAAAATGTACTGATTTAGTAAAAAGAAAAACAGAGAAACTTAGAAGGGATATCTTAGAGTATGAAAATGAGTTAAGTTACCCCAAACCCTTAAAAAATACTAGGCCTTTGGAGAAATATACCGAAGGGTATAACAGAGAGTGGATAGAAAATGAAAGGACAAATAAGAAAAACAATAGATACGATGTAAATAATTTTGACTATGACACTGAATTCCCCCCACTAATGAGGGAACATACAGAATTTGAGATGGATGTGAGAAAGAAACAAAAATTTCAAATGGGGGGGGGGTTAAGAGGAAGAGGGAGATACAGACAATATTGAGACCCGAACCTGAACAAATTAACGAAGAACAAGACATCACACAAGAAGGGAATATATGGACGTTTAATGGGTTTACTATCTACAACTACAGTAACATGGAACTAAGTAAAGAACATTTTTCACTTATGGAAAAAGGTTTTAAATTTATTCCAAGAGTAAAAGGGAATAAAGTACAAACATTACTGGACATGAAAATATTCCTTAGGAAAATTAACTTGGAACTGCTATACAATAAGGAAGGAATAGGGTTAGACCACAATAATATACAAGTAAACAAGGACCAACATATATTGAAAAATAAATCTACGTTCAACCCACCCATACAGGCACAATTAAAAAACTTTGAAAAAGTTATGGAAGAAGCCATAGGTAAGGTTGACAGAAGGATTGGATATAGGGACAACCTGGACCCAAAAGAAAAAGAAAATTTAATGGATTTGAGATACGAAAAAAATATTAGGGTCATGAAGCCTGACAAGGGAGGGGGGGTGGTAGTAATGGATGTTACAGAATATGATGGTAAAATGAATGAAATTTTGATGGATCAAACCAAATATAAAGTGGTCTCTAGAAATGAGATAAATTTAGCTTATAAAAAGATAGACATTGTCCTAGAAAGTATGGAAATGGAAGCTTTAATAGAAAATAAAATGTTACTGTTTCTAAAAAAGGAAAAACCCAGGATTCCAATAATTTCTGGAATCCCAAAAATACATAAGGACAAGGTCAACCCCCCCCCCCCCAAGACCCATAGTGTCAGGGGAATGTTCTAAAACTACACCATTAGCAAAGTTCGTAGATGTCAAAACTAAACATATATGGTTGAATAAGCAAGCAATACTCAGAGATTCATGGGATCTTCTGAGAAATATCAGTCCAGAATTGTTTGAAAGTGATTTAAAACTGGTAACCATAGATGTTGTGGACCTTTTTGGGTCCATACCATACGATGAAGGGACTAGAATGTTTGAAGAAGAGGTATTCAAAGACCATATTTTAACACACAATGACAAAATAGTGTGCACAGGCCTAATGGACTTGATTCTTAGGAATAATTACTTGACTCACAATGGAGAATTTTTTCAACAAGTCCAGGGGGTAGCGATGGGAGCGGCCTGTGCACCTACATTTGCCAACATTGTTTTGGCAAATTGGGAAGAGAAATACATTTTCCAAACAGAATACAACAAACATTGTAAAATGTATAGACGTTTTCTGGACGACATTATTATTTTTTGGAAAGGAACTGTGGATAAATTAGAAGAATTCATTAAATATTTAGGAGAAACCACTTCCTTTTTAAGATTTACCCACAATATTTCTCAGGAAAGCATCTCTTATTTAGATGTAGAGATTATGAAAGAAAGAGATTCCTTTGAGACAAGAGTATACAGGAAGGACATCTACGTTAACTCATTTTTACACTATGAAAGTAGTCATCCAAGACATTGTAAGAAAAACTTGGTTAAAGGACAGTTGGTGAGGGGATCAAGAATGTCTAGTCAAGACCATGAATTTACTAAGGAGTGTGATAGATTGGAAAAAATGTTCCTGGATAGAGGTTACCCAAAAGCTTTTATAAAAGAACTAAGAAATGAAGTAATCTTCGGAAGATCAGGAAGATTCGCACCTATAAAAGGGGAGAAACAAATAACACAGAACATTGAGGGGAACTCAATGGGTAATCAAAATAGTTACAAACATGGCTTAGTATTAGAATATAATGCTTTAAATATCAAGGTTAGGAGGATATTCCAAAAAGAATGGGACAAATTTAAAATACTGACAGACTTAAAAGGGCTCCCGGATATGACACCCAAAATTATCTACAAAACTCCTATGAATATTAAAAGTATTTTGGAGACAGGAGACAACTTCAAGAAAGGTGAGAGATCCAACACAGTGAAAGTGGGCACATACAAATGTGGTAGGTGCAGGCAATGTGAGTTTATACTAAACAAAGAAAAAGTATTTTTGGAAAGTAGACAAACATGGATAAAAAGTAAGGGGTACTTTAACTGTGAATCACAAGGTCTAGTTTATTTAGTAATATGTACAAACTGTACGTCCTTTTATGTCGGAAAAACTGAGAGATCCCTGAAAAAGAGGATTTACGAACACATATACGACATAAAAAGTAGAAAAGAAACTAATGCACTTTACAGGCATTCACAGGTATGTGAGGATTTTAGATATATATTTTTTGTAATAGACCAAATAAAAAGAGACCCAAGGGGTGGACCATGGGAGGAACTTGTTGGCTATAAAGAATTGTGGTGGCAGATATACTTGGAAGCCAACAAAACCCCAGGGCTGAATGAGTATATTTCTGTCAAGCCACTATTGAAGATAAGGGCTGCAAAAACATGATTAATGTAATTTTGGAATTTGTCAGTAGATGGCAGCATGCTATTAAACTTCTGAATCCCAAATGAATCAATGATATATACACAAGGTTGAATAACATTATACATAAAGAATATTTTAGGATCGGTTTTTAAGATGTTTTTAAGAAAGTATTTAAATTTATAAAGATGTATTTAGATGAATTATGCATATATTAATTGGTTTTAAATATTTATTTAAAGTAGTGAAGGTTATACAAAATTAAATGACTTTGATGTCACTCACACTATGTATTAGACACACATTTTTTAAAAAAAGAACGAGTGAACATGATTGGTGCTTCATTAATTAACTAATTGTATATAAAATAGCTTATTGACCAAGTCACATGTATTATCTGATGAAGTCTCGGTGAAGACGAAAACGCATGTTTTTAATAGCGTTTATTTTACTTTTGTTTAAGTGAATAAAGTGTGCAGTATTGGAATTCTCCTGGGACTTTCTTGTTCATTTGCTTTCAGTAGATACACACTTTTAATACCACATATGACTGTTAAGCCCACAACAGCCTGACAGTGCCTGGCATACCAAACCATGTTCTGCACAGCCACAAAGTGAAACCAGTATGTAAGACTATACAACAGTACATGACACACTATATGTGACACAAAGCAACACCTAGCCACAGGAGGTGTATATGAAGCTAATGCATGCAGACATTTGTCATCCATTGAAATTAATGTACAGTACGGTTACAGTACTACCAGTACACCACACTACTTGTTGATAGCAAACCCCTCAGTAACATATGTGCACATTCATCACTATAGGTCGCATACTGATGTACTACACTATACATTTTGCTAGATATGCACTTATATCCTGTGACACACATACCACCGAGGCCATGTTACAGGCATACCCACACACACATCAGACATACCTAAAAGACACAAAGGTATGGCAACCTGGATTACATTTACCTGTGTACCATATATTACTGTGTGTCAGCACCTACATAACCTCATGCCTGAGGTATGTAATGTGTGAGGACTACAGGTAACAAACAAAAGTGTGTTACCAAGCCATGTGGATATAAACCATACTGTGCAGTTGAGGCATACAGCTTCAGGTAGTACTACAGTCCATACGTGACTTGTATTCACTAGTTTTAACAATCAATAAGTATACATGTACTGCTTTAGCCTACAATGGCACACTCCAGTCGACACCATGGGACTACGTCACAACGTATGCCATACTGCTTTTCCTGCCTGACAATAGCATACAGACCTTTTGATGCGATTAGAGCTACAACACTACATAACATGATATACACAGATTCCCACTAGGCTAACACACATATACACATCACTGACACATTCGCATACACATTCTCCATCACACACACAGTCAACCTCACATAGCATGTGATGCAAAAGGTACATGCGTGTGTGTATTGTGTCCTAGGTAGCTGATAGGCTGTTATCCATAGGGCCTATGGAAGCCTAGACATATGGTACCCTGCACTACAACACCCATGTAATGCAGGTTCATGTGCCCCTGTCATGCAGAGCCACAGGGGTGATTACCGGGTTGTATTTCCTATCTCACATGCAATCATCATGGTTATTCATGGCAACTGCTAATGAGGACCTTCATTTGCTGTTGATAGGTAGTTGGTTCCACAGTATGGTAAGTGTCTGTGATGATAATGTGCCAGTCGAGCATGTTCTGCTTTTTACATTACAAGGTGTAGATCAGTAGAGTGTGTATCTTGTCTGGTGTTCCATCTGTTTACATGGAGCACGTCCAACACCTGTGGGTTTGCCATAGCTTTGTATGTTAGGCAGGGGTAGCCTCTGGGTAGGCAGTATGTGACACAGTGTAGCTGTGGTTTTGTAAGACAGTCAGCATAGGGCATCTGTTTGAGTCCAGTAATGCTCTTTGTGAGTTATGTGTCTGGCATCTACTGTTGCTGTGGATGTCTTCTGAGGTACATACCAACAGGGACATTGTACTTTATAATGGGTGTTATGACTGATGAGTGGAGTGGAACACTGACCTCTGTTTCCATGGATGACACACATTTACTGACGACATGTGGACTGTACTAGGTTTACATGACTAGTGTGGCACACTGATCATCATTAGGGACACTACTGTCCACCTGTGTCCCGTAGTCTCTTATCACACCTTCGGTGTTGAGTACACTACCACCTATGTGTTAGTTCATGGGTACAGGGCTTTTAACAACAGCGATGGCAATACATGTACAACATTCAGCTGGAGTGTATGTATGAACATCCACTGGTGTACACATAGATATGCATATCGGCACATATACAGTCCACCTTTCATGGTGGGAATATGAATTATGCAAAGGTTGAGGGGGATACAGTTATGTAATGATATTGCACAGTCTTGTGCAGAATGCATGGAAGTTGTTCTCAGCCCATATATGTTTAGCAAGACCCCCTATCTGGAAGACTATATACGTAATAAATCATACTCATGGTGTTTGAACAACACATGTCATATGCCAGCACTGTATGCTGTCTTGTTTGACACACACTACAACCTACATATAAATATGCACATAACAACCTGCACCAACATATAAATGTCCGCCCTTCACAAACAGTTGCAGTATGTCTCTTGCTCTATGTACATGTTCAGATGCTTATAAATCAGACACACACATGTATCTCGCCATATGTGTGTGCCATACAGATACAAGGTCCACACTGTTGTAAGTCCATACACCTCACAGATGACCTGTTGGGCCTTGCTACAACATGGACAGTTGTCACATGTATGCATACAGTAATAGTGCAAGGGTATACATAGCTGCAAATGATACATTACTATACTGGCCTGCTAGAGCAGTTGCCAATGCTAAGCTACACATTATGTGACTATCATGCATGTCTTACTCTGTGACATCCAAGTTTATATATGTATTTGCAGTACTCCCCCAAACTGCCATTAAACGCAGTACTGTACAGACCATAGATAACATGTTCAGATGTTTGACATGTACTGCTGAGCTACAAATGTCACACTTATGTCCCACTGCACACAGCTTCACAACAATTTCTCCATGGCAATACTTATGCATGGCATCAGTGCATACATACCTACTGCTGCCACATATGCATGTTTCAGAGGATCTATAGTACTAATCATAAACATCTACTACTTGCCAGTAACTACAAACTGTTACATACCTGTATGTCCCTTTCAGGTCCGTCTGTGTATGCTTTGATGTTTTTGTTTTTATTAAGTACAGAAACGTACTATTGTTTGCTTTTTTTTTTTTGTCTTATGTGCTTGGAGTTTTTCACTATCTGGAATGTGCAATGTAATGATTGCATGTGGGGATAGCAAGTACTATCTGCTTTTATAGGTATCTGCACATGTGCATGTGATGCCCTCTGCACCAATTGTTGCCCAGCATTTGATAAATGCATACAGCCTGCTGAGTGGTAATTGCAGTACTTACTGTCATAGCAACCCAATGCTATAAATTGCTAAGTTATGTAGGCATAGTCCTTTCAGATTTCCAAAGTGGGGCCCATGCTTGTTTGCTGTGGACACTGTTGTGTTAGTCAGAAGGTTGGTATACGTCTTATAAATGAAGCTAGAGGTGTAGGCAGTGATGTACATGTTGTACTCAGACCTGACTGTTGGCACTTCCAGTACTGAGCTATCAGTGTAGAGTTTTACTCACCACTACAAATGCTTACACAACATTTATGTGACTATGTAGTTTATTTTCTACTCATATAATTAACTGCCATACAAATGTAGTTATTGAGACATATTCTCTTGGCACATGAACTGTTTGTGAACTGTTATACTGGGAATATTAATGTACTGACTTCTGCAGGGTTTGTATTTTTTAGTGTTGACATTAGCACAGGGTTCGCAGGACAACTGGACAATTCCAGTACTGAGTATGCCTACCTACACACTTGGTAGACCCTAAACGTGCAAGTATCTTTTAATTGTGTGTGTGTGGGGGGGGGGGGGTTGCTTACATACAGACAGCATTATGCATTAATGTGTGAATATTATCTTACCGGACTTGCAGGACTGGTGTGTACCTGTGAGTTTATCAGGGCAGGTCATCTGTCTGCATAGTTCCCAACTGTGAACCTACCCAGATAGTAGCCAGAGGTTACACTGTCATTCTTTGTCTGTGCAACTCACAGGTATTTTCAGCACTGTTACAATGGCAATGTTACAGTCAGTTGCTACCAGTACATGGCTACATCCATTGGTATTTCTGTGTTATACTCCTACATAAGGGTATGCTTGTGGAGGTCCTAACAAAGCTATTTGCAGAGTGTGTAACAGCAGTATAGCCTATATGCCAGTGTGTTTGTGCCTCTGCCAGGCCTATGGAGCACTCAGATACATCTTTGCATGGAGTCAGGGATAGGTAGTTGAAAGTGAGGTACACCTTACACATAATAGGGACAGTAGGTGTAGACTTCAGTGAAGCAGTGCATATGGATTAGTACTCCTTTCATGATGTACAAGCGGTGTCTACTGTTATTATTGTCAGTATTCATTGTGTAATAGCCCACCTTTCTGACTGACATCAGTACTTTTCTGAGGGATTCTAAGGGACACAGCTAAAATATGTTTCACAATCAGGGACATCCCTGGAAAGTTGACCGAGCTAGGAGGTATGGGCTCTGCCCTACTAAGATATGCCAGTGTTTGTCCTGCTATGATACTGTGTGGGAGTTGTAAAGTGCCTCTATAACATTATTTTCTGCTTGATTGGCTGCTTCTCACATCACACTCATGTAATGCAATCCCACAACAATTGCTGGTAAAGATCAACAGAACAAGCTTTGTGTTATGGCCTTCTTATTTTTCATTTACATTCATTCATTGTAATGCATGATATATTTTTTGCATCACAAAGTTATTGCATATCTGTTGTGGCTTAGTGGTACTTCAATCAGTCTAATATGTTCAAGGTCTGGGGTTCGAGACTGACAGAGGTATTTTATTTTGCTGCTGAGCAGAACAAGGGCACTGACACAGAGTGACTAAGGCACTTTTAAGCAGTTGTAAGCGGGTTTGTGCGGGTTTGCATGACACTTAGCGATGCTTAGCTAAGCGCACACATGTGCACACTCACTTAAACCTGCTTACTACTGCTTAAAAGTGCTTACTCCCGCTAACCCCCGCACTAATTTCTTTGAAAGAAAAGAAAATGGGGAGATAGGAAAGTGGTGAAAAAGGGGTCACAAAGAGGGAAAGACAGTAGGTACACTAGCTCGGGATGTGCAGGACGGGTGTAGGGAAGGTCCATAGCTGGCCATTTCTTTACTAGCAACAACTCTGCATATGTAGCAAATTTAGCTTGAAGTTTGAAACCTTCCACCCCTGAGAGAGGGGTGAAGACAACAAAGTATGTTGTACTGCCAATTATAATTATCAGTTTACATGTCCAGCGGACATGTGTGCAAAATGGGCAGCTATGTATGGGGCGTAATTTTTTTTGCGGGTACAGATTGCCCTTTTTTTTCAGGGGAGAGTGGAAAGTGAGGTAGAGGAAGTAGGTATATTTCAGGAGGTAGGTTGGGTAGGTAAACAGACAAGACAAACAAGACGCATACAGGGGCGGAGTATGACACACGGGGGTGGGTGAACACAATTGATGGGGGTGGATGTTTGGAAATTGCAAGCCCATGAGTCCACAGATGGTAAGAGTGGGACTGAGATCCCCACCCATGGGCAGTCACCACTAAACCTTCACAGACCCGAGGGTCACTGTGCTGGGGGCTGCATAGGAGGGGCAGGCTCACCCGTGAGTTGCGTCACTCTCGCCTGGAGCTGGCATAGGGGATCAGCGACTAAATGCTGGATCTCCCTATGCATCACAACCTGGACCCTTTGGAGGGTGACAGGAGGCCCTTCTCCTCCCACGCTTGCAGGGGAGGGATGAGCCCCATCCTCTGCAGCGCTTCCACCCGAAGGTGGCACAGGACCAACAGAGGAGGGTAGCCCGGGCTGGGCACCAGACCTGCTGGTGCCAAGTGCAACTGCCAGCTGAGGTGGGACAGGTGGGACCATTGGGACCGGCCTTCCCATACGCTCTGTGATTAGGTGTGTTTAGTTACAACATAGACAACAGCATTCCAAGTTAGTTGTAACAGCATGCAGTAATATTCCCATTAACCCAACACACCAGGGTTACAAAAGTTGAACAGCAAGCATAACACATGCATATATTGAATGACAGTGGACATTACAACAGCATGCAGGGATGATTGGTGGCAACAGCCCACCAAGATTGTGGTGTTTTAACAGGGGACATGCATCAAAGTAAATGTAGATTTTATATAACAATAGGACATATGTCTCAACAAATGTTATGAGATTAGACATACCCATTGAGGTGTGGAATTGCATTGTTTATGCACAAGGAGTAGGGTGTAAAAAGAAACCTCCATTAACATCTTATTAGTACTTTAACTGTACACTACATTCCTATTGACTGCAGGTGTATATCCCCTACATGTATTATTACACTAGGCAACATGCATTTGATTGTGTTATGAGTTTGGCTACTTCATTATATACCTGACCTATATCTGACATAGTAACTATCCAATATGCAGATGTTGCTGCTACATACTTGTATTTTATTTATATTTTTATGTATCTGCACATCTGGATGTGTTCACAGGACATTTTCACTTGATTTTCTACACAACCCTACTTTTCAGGTAGCACACTAACATTTCTGGGGAACACCTTGACAGGCTACTTGTGTGCCAGATTTACCTATGCATGTCAGCCAATTAACAACTGTTGAGGACTGTTACATGCTTCACAGCTACTGGCACTTCCTTCATCCACCTTATATGGGACTGCACAACTGTGGGTTGTCAGCACTTAATACAACAGTAATATTTCTTTAATGCAAGGGTACAGCAACATTTCTGAGTAACTGGCACGTACACACTGCAAGTATTATACCTTTCATATTTACATTAAAACTATTTTCTACAGCCTCTCTCCTTTATTTGATATTACACTGCATACACTAGACCTATTCAGGACATATTATACCTTTATTGATAGGTTACAGCACTGTTTTTCAGGCTCACTCACTTATTTTCTATGACAGTGCATGCAGAGATAGTATTCCAGACATATTTTTGCTTTATTCATGGGTTACTACACTCTATTCCTGGCTGTCTGACTTATGAGATGTAACAGTACATGCAGAGGATTTATTCAGGGAATAAATGTTTTATGCTTCACAGCTACTGCCACTTCCTTCATCCACTTCTTATGGGACTGCACAACTGTGGGTTGACAGCACCTAATACAACAGTACTATTTATTTATTGCAAGGGTGCAACAACATTTCAAAGTAAGTGACACAGACACACTCCAAGTTTTATACCTTTATTAATTACATTGAACATTGTTTTCTACAGGGTCTCTCCTTTATTTGATATTACAGTGCATACGGAAGACATATTCAGGACATATTATACCTTTCTTGATAGGTTACAACACTCTTTTTCAGCCTGCTCACTTATATGTTATGACAGTACATGCAGAGATAGTATTCCACACTTGATTGCTGGGTTAGTACACTCTATTTCTGTCTCACTGATGTTTGTTATATAACAGTACATGCAGAGGATTTATTCAGAACATTTTATTGCTGGATTATTGGGTTAAAACAATTTTGTCACGCTCACTCACATATATCATGTAACAATACATGCAGAATATTTACTAACCTGTCTGGTGGCGCAGCCTATCTGCATAGGCTTGCTGATTCATAGCACGAACACCTGCAGCTGTGAAGTAAATGAAGGGATATTGAGACATACTTATCCATTATTTAGACTATATTAGCATGTCTTACATACTGCATTCCATGGCTACCTACTTAGTAGTGGGGCATCATGCATATGACAGGCCTCCTGGATCCACTGGTTCATAAGGTCCTGATTCCATCTCTTCAGGTCTGCATGGTGGTGACAGACCTGCTCACCAGTCCGAGGGACACCTGTGGCACTGGTGAGTTCATGAGCCAACCAGTTCCAAGCCTCTGCCTTATACTCCATTCCTTGGAACTGGCCCTGCAGGAGTCGAATCTCATGCCAATGGACTAGGAGCCAAACCATGTATCTTGACTCCTCGATGCCCCAGCGTTGCACTCTAAAGCATGTACCCTCTCCAGCACCAGACATTCTAACTGCAGATGGGAGCTACAATCAGTTATGGCAAGTATTCCTGCCTATGCAGCTTAAATATGCAGCATTTCCCGCACTTTTCTGTGATTGGCCATTTTTGAATATTCTTGGCTGACTGCAGTCCTGCTTAGCAATGGTTAATCTAACATTTGGGCGGCGCAGTGGTGCAGCGGTTAATGCTGTCGCCTCACAGCAAGAGGTTCTCCAGTTTGATTCTCGGCTGGAGTGCCTTCTGTCTGGAGTTTGCATGTTCTCCCTGCGCTCGCGTGGGTTTCCTCTGGGTACTCTGGTTTCCTCCCACATTCTAAAGGCATGCTTCTGGAGTGTTTCTCCCCAGGCCTCCGCTAAAAACAGGATCTGTGGAACCTAGTCAGACTTTCCCGGTCAACAAATGATAAATAAATAAAAAAAATAAAAATTTATTACTATATATATATGTTAACAGTGGATGTTTATCCTAAGCTGGCGTGGCTTAGTGGTTCATTACTTTGATTATGGTGCACAGTGTCCTGGGTTCAAACCTTATCATTGCTTTTTATTTTACTACTGTCCAGACAAGCAACTTTGCTCTATGTTGCTCCACGTTGCCCGACGGTGCGCTGGTTGGCACGGCGTGCACCTCCACGCAAACCGATTGCGCTAGGTGAAGTGCTATTTAGCTATGGTCAACTAAATTGCACTGGATAAAGTGCAATTTAGCTATGGGCAACTACATTGCACTGGGTAAAGCACAATTTAGCTATGGGCATCTGCATTGCGCTGGGTTAAGAGCTGCTTAACTGCAGACAATTATATGTCAGGTTCCATTATAACTTTACATTTTGTTCACTGATACATAGACCATTTCAATGCTTTTTAGTAAAAGTTTTATCATATCTGTCAGGACTTATTTCATATACTCATTTTGAACATAAAATAGGAAGGGGAGTGGTGGGACTCGAACCTTGCATGTCTCCTCTTTGTGCGAACGCTCTACCACTACACTATTACTAGGTGGTGTAATTTGTATACACATTCCTTATTATGCTCTTCCATGATGAGATTGCTAACTGCAGCTAAACAATGGGCACACCCGCGCAAACACGTGCAAATATGGGCAGCTATATCGGGAATTAGAAAAAAAAATTAATGTTTTACTTTTTATAACTGTGCTGGGGGTTTACAATGTCAGGGAGTGTGGTGTTGGGTACATGGACATTTGAGCAGACTCGCTCTTGTGTGTTGACATTTTGCATTTCACACACTTGCAGGGGCATGGACATTTACACTGCTCGGCAGTCGGACACTGCACAGACCGTGTTAGACTTGGGGTAGAGTCAGCATGCCCTCATGAATATTCATGTCACATTGACATCATACCATTCAACTGCAGCCTCCGAGTAAGACTTATTTAGTCTTACATGGAGGATTTGTGAATCTGGGGGAATGTCTCTCATTATTTAGTGACTTCATTCCTAAATGATTTGCCAGAAAACCACAAATTTCATGAGGAACAAACCAAAAATAAGAAGCAAAAATCTATTAATTCTGCAAAAATCTGGACAGTTGAGAGGTATAGTTCAGCCAGGGCTGTCTCTGAGTTTGTTGTCCTCCCCCCCTCACAAAATCATGGTCGAATGGAGCCTCCCCCCTGTAGCAATTCCAATATCCCATTCCTTGGCTATTTCACGCCATTTACCATAAACACTGTAATATGCATACTGCTTTACTTCTGTGATGATTTGGATTTCATTTGAAAGTTTTATTTTCCATTTTACAGCACACACACTAATTGATATCTGCTAAACAAAGCAATGCAGTCTCACAATGATAATAGACTTAGAATTAAAACTTCTCTGCCCTTGAAACTCATATTCATTCAAACAGCATTGAAACCCACATTCAAAGAAATATATATTTTGCCAGTGGCAGATAAAGATTAACTTTGGGCTGTTTTCAAATTATAGGCCCCTTGCACACGAAACATACACGTGCTCTGTGATACACCTTCCTTCTTCTGGCTTTTCCTGGTCAGGGGTCACCACAGCAGATCATCTGTCTGCTCATGATTGGCGGTGGAGTTTCACAGTGTTGAGTTGCCAGCCTGGCACCCAACCTACCACAGAAGGCACACACACATGCCTAGGGCCAATTTAGAGTGTTCACTCCACCTACAGCATGTCTTTGGGAGGAAACCAGAGCACCTGGAGAAAACCCTCATGACCACAGGGAGGACATGCAGACTCTGCACAGAAGGCACCCCAGCCAAGATTCAAACCAGAGAACCTCTTGCTGTGAGGCAGCAACGCTAACTGCTACACCACCATGGCAGCCCTCACCTTGCTGATTGTATTAAATTATATTCCTTGTGCAATACAGTGCAGTTGTTAGACAGTGTTTTAAATTTATTGTTTTGAACATTTTTACAGTAAACAATGAAACAAAATGCATGCACCAATAATGACAAAACTTCCCAATTCCAAACATTTCTTCCATAAAAGTCTACTCAAACTTCTACAGTCCACCAGTATCAGTAAATATGCACAATCTCTGAAGAAGTAAAAGTCATCTAAATAATTCCACATTAAAGAAATCTGTAACTAATGAAGAGGTTGCTGCTAGCAAACAACTTTATGTTTCATTGTTTCATCTACAAATAAAGTGCCTGTTGCCCTTGAGGAATAAATTGCCTATGTTGCATTAAAAAAATTATAAGCTAGTAATATTGCAATAGGGAATGGAAGGCAAACTGATAACAGGTTCATAGCTACTAGATATCTTCGCCAAAAAGGACTGCAACATCCACCCCCTTTACAACACAGTATAGCATCAGCAATGCGTCTAGCTATTGTGGGAGCAGAAAAACAGCCTTCTGCATCAAAAGCAAGCACATTACCTGTTGTGCCATTAACAATGCAAGAAAACTCACCATAAGCAGCATTAAATTTTTGTTCCTTGCAGCTCTCAGCTCCTTGTAAAATCTGCTTGACACTTAGCTGTATCTCTGAACTTTGCAGCACAAAAAAATCTGGAAAAAGTCAAAATGTATTGGGGGGGACATTTTAAACATTGCATGTATAATGTTGGAAAGTTGTTGGAATAAAATGCTGTGTTTCCACCATACATTTCACTGTCTAGTTTTGAAACCAGGACTTTGTGCAAAACTAGGCAGAGCAACACAGCACTATGCCAAATCAGCTGTTTTGTGAAAGAGGGGATGACTGAAACTTAAACGGCTACCATTTAGTGAATTCAGTTATCACCATAGCTGTCAACCTCTTAGCACAAAACACCTGAACAAAGCCAATAATGGGGGAATACAGCCCCCAAACATATTCAGTGAATTCAGTTCTCACCATAGCAGCTCTCAACCTCTTAGCAAAAAACACGTGGACAAATCCAGTAATGGGGGGAATACAGCCCCCAGACATATTCAGTGAATTCAGTTCTTACCATACCTCTCAACCTTAGCAGAAAATACCTGGACAAAGCCAATAATGGGGGAATACAGTCCCAAAAAACAGGGACAAATTTCAAATATCCATGTTATAATCTTAGAAAATTGCAAGAATAAAAGGTGTTGTGTTACCATATACTTTCTGAAGAATATGAAGTCTGAAATTTAAATGCTTGTTATTTTTATTTAACATTTGTTAACCAGGAAATTCTGACTTGGAACCAAAGCCAATTTTCAGCAGAGGCCCAGGAAGAAACACTCCAAACGCATGTCTTTGTAAGATGGGAGGACTTGCAGAGTCCACCCCAGCAAAGAATCAAACCAGAGAACATGCAGCTCTCAGGCAGCAATGCTACAAATGCACCACTGCACTACTATCGGTGTAAAATAACAAAAATACAGAAACCACAGGTTTTATGAGGAACAGAACAAATATGAGGCAAAAATCTGCTTAAATGAAAATGCTGCTTTTAAGTTAAGAAATCTGTGAATACTCTCATATGTCTGAGAAAGGATATTGGGAGTGTTATGGAATACAGTGAAAATGTGTTTTAATTGATTCAGTTTTCCAAAATTCACAGTGAATGGTCTGTAAATTGCTAACCATAAAACCCCAACACCCTCTTTGCTCTTTCTGCTACCTCCATATAATAATAATTTGCAATGAGAAAAATTGTGTTATTAAAATTGTCTTTAGACACTAATCTTGCTAATTCCTGCTTATAAAAACACATTTCAGTAATCTTAACTTATATATCCATAACAAGAAATTCACTTTATTGAGATCTAGTTTACTTTCTTTATTGCATCAAAACAAGTCTGTCTTCTATTTTTTAGTAGAGCATCCTTTACTCACTTCATTTGTTTTATAGAGGTAGTACAACAAACAAGTATTTCTGAGTTGGTGGGATAGTGAGTACGATATATCTTGGCAACAACTTCAGTAAAAGTACTTGTTTTAGGAAAAAGCGTCACTTTATGAGTTAATCTCAGAAAGTGCAAGGCTGGCTGAAGTGGGTCATGGGCTGCTAGTCGAGACAGTGACAGCTTCCCAAACTGTATAAATGCCTAAGCTTAAGGAAATCCTAGAAATTTTTAAAAATAATAAATAACCAGCCTGCAAGTTCCATGCACGTGCCCCATGTTTCAAATTCCATGTTTCTTTTTCAAGGACTGATTCCTTCAGGAAAGAGCACATTTATTTCTTAATAATTTTATTAGTAAAAGTTTTTTTGTAACATTTTTAGCCCCTTGTTGTCTGATAATTTTTGATTTAAATCTAAAATATGATAATTACGCAGCAGTGTAGGAGGAGGAATATTTGTAAAAGCACATAAAAAGAGAAGCTAGAAAAAGCAAATGCTTGTTTATTTTCCATAAATAAGCACTCTTCATTTAATGTGAATGTGAAGTAGTTTTGTTGTCAGGAAATAGTAAAGAAACAATAAAATGTACTCAAGTATGGCTAAGGCTATACATGACTCACTGCACAAGCTAAGTGAAGTGGGATTCCAGGTAATGTGGATTAAAGCTAAAGTATTTTTTTCCTTCTCCCCTTTGTTTGTATATGCATTAAGGATATAGAGTAATGATGCTTAAACAAGTGATTTTCATTTTCTCTAACAGCTGGATTTTAATCTCATTGCTTGTCTCTTATATTAATCCCAGCTAAACAGCATCTATACTTACAAATTATGTGCTGTATATTCTTTACCTGAAAGTAACTGACATAGTTTATTACTTGGCCGGCATGTATAATGCATCATTCTGCTATAAGTGTGGTAAGATGTGGTTATACAGTTGGAGGCTTGTATTTTGCTCTTACTACAATGCCACCAGTTTTTCAAATAACAAAAGTAACACTGTCTTACTTTTTGCACATTGCTATTTCTCGAAGCTCAGTAAAAGCAAGCTGAGTGAGGGGCTCTCCAATGTGAAGTGAGAAAATCCCTCCAATATTAATGTTTCCTCTTCTGGTATAGCCATTGATGTGAAAGTTTCTCAGCTGGCAAACTGGTCCTATGTTTATTTTCATTTGAATAGGCAGGAACAGTAGTAATTAAGAATACATCAGTGAAGAGTACTGGTATTATTATGTAATGAAATGAGAGAAAGATGAATAAGGGTAACATAAAGAAAGATAGTATTAATTTAAACATGCTCTCAGAAGATATGAAATCCTCTGATATAGTCTCCTGTTGAAAAATTTTCTTCTATAATCTTCCGTTTTATCTACTGAATTTAAACCTGTAAAAGAAAGGAATAAAATGCAAAGTTACTTTCATTCCTTGGTTCAGAATGCTTTTAAAATGTTCAGCTTTATATTTGGAAAATCCAAATTAACCTTGTTCACCCAGTATGCTGCAAATATCTGTCTCACACACACACACACACACACACACACACACACACACACACACACACACACACACACACACACACACACACACACACACACACACACACACACACACACACACACCTTTCTTACCTGACATTAGTTCCATTCAGTGGTCGCTAATGGCTACTCACAGTATCTCCTCCCACACAAGCTAACGGCTGGTTTCCGTTTCCTTCCTTCCCTGCGAGAAAGCTCAACTGTCCTCACAGCCAGTTTACTCGTGAGAGTAGGCTCCAGCCTGCAGACGATGCAGTCCGGAGTTCTTCTGTTCTGTGCAGTCATCACCGCACACACTTCTGGGCATCTGCAGGACAGAAATACCTTTCTCCCTATCTGGACTGCTGACACGGCAATCTGGAGTTCTGTGAGTTCCAGGAACTCCAAGCACGCATGCGTGGAGTTCCGAGACTCGCAATTTTTTTTTCTTCTTTCTACAACTGGGGGGGGGGGCTGCAGTTCTGCAGTCCTATAACACGAGCCATCCCTGGTTGGGGGCCTATAGCAGGCTACGACCTTAGTCACTGTCTTACCCAATGTTAACTGTACTTGAAGTATCTCTGCTGCGTTATGTTGAGATACCAGTCTGGAGGCGTGCGCATCCTTTATGAATATGGAAATACCACCGCTTTTGGAGCTTTGGTCCAAGTTCTGGGGCCGAAAGGTGTGAAATGAGTTATAGCCTGGCAGTGCAGGGGTGCTTTCTACTGCCTTGAACCAGGTCTCTGTTACAGCACAAATGTCAGTGTTCTCCATTTTAAGGAGTGCTTTGAGCGAGTGCATTTTGAGATTAAGACTTCTAGCGTTGAGCAGCATGATCCTCAGATTGCATTTGTTTGTAGCTGTTATGGTGGTGATTTGGTCTTTGGAACACTGCCTAAAAAAGGCACTATAGTGGGTGGGAAGAGCCTTGGCCAGTGTCCGGAAGCCCAGGGGTGACAGATGCAGGCCGTCTCTGGCAAAACATCGATGTTTGTCAAGCATGTCATCCTAGGCAGACAGATACTGGATCCCTTTAGAATGACACCAGAAACTTAGCCAGTTGTTGAAATCAATTGTTTTCTGCTTGTATTGTGTTATCATTCTGGGTGATGGTAGGAGGCTGCTCAGGGCTAGGGTCATACCCGCCTGGACTACATAATCTGAGAGCTCCTCCATGTCTCTTTTCATGTAGTCCAGATAGGCGTGTCTCAGGTCATTCACACCCACATGTACAATGACAGAGCCTATTGTTGAGGGACCTAAGTGCATGCGTTATGTGGTGGATCCTGGCACCTGACAGGCAGCTGACTGTTACTTTCTCCTTATTCAACCTATTGAGTGGGACATCAGTGTACCTCACTATCGAGTCACCTATGACTAGTGTGTTGGGTATGCTGTTTTGCCTTAGGGGCTTTGGTTGAGTGGCACACTGTTTAGGAGAGTTATATGTCTCATGATTAGTGTTGTGTTGTGGTGGCCGAGTGCATTTCTGCCTTGGAGATCTCTATTTGAGTAGATTTTTATTGAGAGCCTCCATGAAGGTGGGTGAGTGGTTTGTGTTTTTATGTGAAGGCAGTGCTGGTTTGTGTTCTGGAGGGCTATGTGTTCCATGTGATGTGCTGCAAGTGTTGACCTTTTCCTCTTGACCAGCTATTCCAGTCTTGGCTGTAGAGTGCGTGGTTTCCAGTTTGGATATATAAGTGCATCTCTCGCAAGTCTGAGTGTTGGGAGGTAAGAGGAGAGGGTTGTCAGTGTACATGAGGCAGTTGCTACATTGCCTCAGGATGCCCAAGCTGAACAGGATAATAGGAGAAAGTACAGGGAACTGACCTTTAGACATGCCTGGAGGGATGGGCATTAATAATAAGTACTAGAGCTGTTTCCTTGTAGAACGTTTAGTGCTGGTAGAGCTTTTGTGTGCTACAATAGTTGCTACAAGAAGTTTGGTAAAGTGCTAGACTAATAAGCTAGTAAAAGTGCAGGAAAGGAGAGAACTATCAGATCTAAGGGAAAAATTGAAGAGCAGACTTTTTGACACTGCTCAGAAGCTTACAAACAGCCCTGGATACAGCAAATCTGTATCTGAACTACACTAGTTCCAGGAAAGACAGGAAACAGTTTTTTTTTTTTTAGTAGAAAGTGAAGTGAGAATCCAGTATTCAGAAGCTAAAGGGGTGGGCCTTTGCTAAGTTCTCACTATAAACAGTAGAATGAGCTGATGTAATGTGACGGGGGAGTATCCAGTATCACTTTATACCAGAGGCAGGAAGCTCAAAGCCACCAAGACTTAAAATCACCACAAGAACTGGGAGGGTGCATGGGAAAAACAGGTGTACAGATTACAGAGATATTAAATCAAAAGTGCGGAAGATAATTGAGAAAAAACACTTAACTTTTCCCAATATCACAATAGGCAGTAGGTCAGTCTCTATGCAGCTTAGAACAGCTTCAGCAAACAGGTATGTCTGACTTAAAATGCTGGCTATTAAAGGAAGAGGAACAAAAACCTATCCAATCAACAATACAGTTTTGCAGGAATGCTCCTGGCTAGATTAAACTGGTCCTGTTCGCTCTCTCTCACTGAGAACAGCTAGGCATCTAGACAAAAAATTTCACTGCAAATTGAGGGTAACAGCCACAGAAATTCAGCTCTATCACACAACAAAAAGGACAGTAAAACCAGTTGTGCAGATTACAGAGATATTAAATCAAAAGTGTAGAAGTTAATTGGGAATAAGCACTTATCTTTTCCTGATATCACAGTAGGCAGTAGGTCAGTCTCTCTGCAGCTTAGAACAGCTTCAACAAACATTTGAGCTCCATCTCCTCCACCTCTTTAATTCTTCACTCCATACCTTCTAAATTATAGTCACTAAGAAGTAGTCTGCATGGATGCACTCTTTTGTATATGTTTAAGGTTTCCATTTCACACAAGGTTTCACCACCTTCTAAAATCCTATCCAGTCTTCTTTCCTGCTTACCATTCTGTCTATTAAATATAAACTGCATCACATTCCACTGCACATGTCTAAGACACCTATCCATTTCATGCAATTCCTTAAATTCTTAATATATTTTACAATGAACGCCACCTTCTCAAGCACATATTCAACAATGGCCCAGGCACTATGTTCAAATCCCCTGACCATATTACCTTTTTTTGATTTTCCACTGTCTGTGTACTAACTATCATTGCTTCTTCATTGTCACCATTTTTGACATAATATGAGCCACCACCACTTCCCTGTCGTCAAACATACCACTGCATGTCACAGCCTACCACTCTTACATGTGACACTTTCCTCCCACCACCAAACTCGTCCTCCTTTAAATAATATCCCTATTCCTTTCCACTTCTCCATTCTCCCAGGGTACATTTCTCCCTCATTCACATCCATTCTTCTGCATTTTTTTGCTTTTACATGACTTAAGTTCCTAAATAACATACAATATCCAATCTCTCCTTTTGAGTTTTAATGAAACAAAACTCCAATTTTTTTATTAGTGACTTCCACAATTTAAATTTCTACATTCCACCACTCTTCCACTCTGGCCTAATTTTCACTATTTGGTAGCTAAATACCAATATTTTGGGGCACACTAAATGAGTGCACAATGCTCCAGGAATATACTGCTGGTAAAACAGAATCTAATGTCTGTGACCCCTAAAATTTTGCACCCTTGTCCGGCTGTCTCCTTCCCCCCAGCCTAGCTGTGCATTGGCCTTAATCTATAGATCTACTGAATTAGGCCAAAATTATGTTGAACTGGTAGTATAACTCTGACAATATACAGAACAGGAAGAATTATGTGCACCTGTTTTAATCTCCCTTTCTGTTCATAGTAGGCATGGCTATGAAAGTCATTAAACCATACAATTAATCCTCTCACAGTTGTCAGCATAATGAATAGTATTTTCAATGCAACATGTAACTTTCCCTTACTAGTTATGTAAGATTAGAGCTTTATTGATATAACCCTAGAGTCTATTTTTTTAATTAGAGAATTATGAACATCTGCACTCTTCCTTGTATCAGAAATTATACCATATTTTTTCTGAATCATAATCATAAGTCTTACATGAATTGGCTTGTGCATTACATGTGTCCATCATTTGGCCATAATGGCTCCTACTCCTACCTTTTACTGCTGTCTTATAGGATATTCATATCCCAAAAAACGCATCAATCTTTAGCACTCTGCATAAAAACTGCCCATTAAAGGATGACCTTCAATCATCCATTGTGCTATTTCCCATACTAGGGACTCCTGTCCCCTTTTCTTCCCACATAAGTTGAAAGTCTTACCTTGGTCCAAGAGTCTCAACCTTTGGAGCTATCACTTTGTCTTCTTACCATTAACCTTTCTTCTCTTCTTCTTTCCAGCAAATGTAATCGTTTTTTCCACCTTTCACATTCATTACCTTGCTTCCTTCTCTTAAATTGCACTCTTCTTCCCAACTGGAGAATATGCAAAGAACAAAACAAGTACCTAGTGAAGCAGCACTTGCCCTAGTGCTTCCTTACATAAAGTTACACACTTACTGAGTTTCCATGTCATGCCTATCATGCAATCCTGGAGTGCCTTTAATAAACCAAAAAGTCAGCTTTGGTGTCTTTGGTATCTGCCTAAATTTGGATCTGTCTACTCTTCCTTTCTCTCTGTTATCCACTCCTGGCACCTCTTTGCTCACCTTCTCCTTTTCCAAATTATTACACTCTTATGCATTTCTTTCTATCTTAGTTCCCCTTGACCTGTCCATAGAGGCTATCTTTGTTTTGTTTATGGTGGCTTTAAAGATGGTGTTTCCCTAAAATCTCCCTACCCCTACTCTCCTCGAACTTTATTTGCAGATGTACTTTATAGTACCTTGCTTATTCCTATACCCTTGAAAATATTCTTTATTGGGCCTCAACTTAATTAAAATATGAAACTTACATACTAGGCGACGTTAATATTGATTGGAATAAAATCAATACGCCTACTCCCTCCCTATCCATTAACCTCTACAACTTCACCCAAGTAATCCACTCAACCACCCGTCCTAATAAAAATCACCCCCCAGGATCCATCATAGACTGGATCCTAGTCTCCCATCCAAACAAAATAATTCTCTCTGGCACTATCCCAGATACCTTTAGTGACCATCTTCATTCACCGCTCAGCTAACTCCACCCAAAATCAACACCCCATTACATTCCCACTCGTAATCTTAGCAACTTAAACCCCACTACTTTCTCAAACATTTTTAAACAAATTAATTGGCAAATCCTAAATACTCTTCCCCTTGACAACGCTGTAGAACATTTCAACTCTGTCTTCCTAAATACTCTTAACTCCCTAGCCCCTCTAAGAAATAAACGAGTCAAAGCTAATTCTGCTCCTTGGCTGTCCAAAGAAACAAAACAAATCATACACCTTAGGGACGAATCTTGGAAGCTTTACCAGACAAATAAAATGCCTACTACCTTGCTCCAATACACCCAACTCTGTAACCATGTAAAAAAACTAATCACCATGGACAAAAAAAACTACTACAATAAGCTTCAGTCCAACAATAATAAGAACCCAAAACAGTTCTGGAAATCAGTTAATTCCCTTCTCCATCCAGGGTCCAGGAATAATCCATGCCCTGACCCAAGTATAACTGACACTGAACTGAGCTCTCATTTCAACTCTTTCTTTACAGAATCCATAGCTAACCTAACCAAAACTTTCCCAAACAACAATCCACTCAACTCTCATTCTTCAACACTCAACAACCCTAATAACTCTCCCCTTAATTTTCAACTCAAACCAGTTTCAACCTTTATTATAAAAAGGCTCATATCCAAATTAAAGCCATGCTCTAATGCCCCTGACAACATACCTTCCTCCTTCCTCAAATGTGCTGCTGATGGTATTGCACTCCCAGTCAGTATCCTAATTAACAGATCCTTAAAAGAGTCATATGTACCCAAACTCTGGCGTTCAGCCTACATTCTTCCTCTTCACAAAGGAGGCAAAAACACCAATATTTCCAATTTCCATCCCATTGCCCTACTCTCTCCAATATCGAAAATTCTAGAAAAATGTGTCCACCACCAACTTATGCCTTTTTAAACCCAGAATCAACTCCTAACACCCACCCAACACGGCTTCCACCCTGGCCGCAGCACCATAACTGTCTTACTATCCTTCCTAGAAACAGTCAATCGAGCCCGATATTCTGGACTACTAGTATCCACTGTTCTGCTAGACCTCTCTAAAGCATTTGATACCATTTCCCATAAACACCTTCTCTTTCATCTCACCAACCTTAATCTCTCCCCTAATACACTATCCTGGTTCTCCAGTTACCTATCAGACAGATCTCAAGCTGTCAGATGGAAGAACTCTACCTCCTCCTTCTTGCCAACACCCACCGGCATTCCCCAGTGGTCCATCCTTGGACTCATGCTTTCCAACATCTTCATTAATAACCTTCACACTGTCATCCCTGACACAACAGTTATCCAATACGCTGACGACTCTACATTAGTCTGTGCCACCTCTAACCTTTCTGAACTTCTTACTAAAACCCAATTAGCATTTTCTACTACTGAGAACTGGATGCACCAAAACCATCTCTCTCTCAACTCAAATAAATCTAAAATACTACTTTTCCCTCCTGCCAGGGCTTTCTCTTATGACAAAAATGCTTTCAAAGTCCTAAGCCAAACCAACACTGCTATAGAAGTGGTCCCTTCTGCAAAACGTCTTGGCATTACCATAGATGAACACCTTAAATTCGATATTCACATACAACAAAACATAAAGAAAACCCACCAAAAGTTAGGTATGCTTTGCAGGAATCTGCTTACACCCTACCTAAATTCAAGCAAATTTCCCCAATGAGCTCTCCATACTCCTTGCTCCACTCTCCCCTTGAACTATTATTTCTATTCTCCTAAAATAGACTTAAGCTGACAGTCACTGATTAAGCAATTTCTCTCACATGACACCAAGTATGTAAATATTGTAAATATCACAGTACTTCTATTGTCTGCACAGCAAGTCTTTTACCTTATTTAACTAAAACATATGCATGCTAACCGCCCTCCCTTCTAATGTAAAAACACAAGAAACCTCAGATCTTTTTAATTGACAGTTGATCATGCTGCGCTGAATGGAAATACCTGTAAACTGTGCTCTCTATTATCTGTTAACTGAGTTTTTATGATGTACATTTTATGCATTTTGCATTTCCTTACTGTATGAATTTTATACATGTATTCTATCTTTAACATTATGTAACCTTTATGTATTGTATTTGCTTACGGAGCTTTTCTCCCTGGGCCTCCACTGAAAATGGGCATGTTCTGGCTCATTGGACTTCCCAGGTAATCAAACTGAAATAAATAAATAAATAAATATTAAAGCATTCACACAATTGGACTTAGGCCTTTCATCCCCTACTGTAACTTCTCCAAGGCATTGTGTTCCATTCCACCCTCCCTGATTCTCTGAGAAGCCAGTATATGCCTGCATTGTTGAGTCCACTACATGTAGGAAACACTCCTCTGCCTCCTTGTGCTGCCTTTGATAGTGCACCTCCTCCTGTGCTACATAGGAATAGCTGCTCCAATCATTTGTTTGTTATCCTCATTGTCTACATAAAATCTGATAGCTTCTTCTTCTTTAGTGTGACAGTACTAAGCCCTCTATTGCCATGAAAGGGTATGTCATCCTCCCCATCACTTTCTCCTAATTCTGAAGAATACTGGCCCCATCTCTACCATCTATTGGTGAACCATTCCTGCAGTGACTGGAATTTGTATACATTCTCTCCAACTCCCTACAGTCTTTGAAATTCATCTCCATAGGATCATAGGAAGTTAATAGGCTAATGGCCCTAGGGCCCTTACAAGCCTAGCAAAGCTCTACCCTTATTTTAGTGATCAGCACAAATTGCTCCTGTCTAGGAGGGCATCCTGTCCTCATTCTTATAGTGAATGGTCTCTGCCCATTTTAACTGTTTTTTTACAGTGACAGAGTCTGAGCTAACTTTCCCATCCTTTTTATAGTGGCTGGAGATTGCGTTTACTGTGTTCTCATTCTTTACAGTAATTGGAGTCCCTGCCAACTCTCTCCCTCTTGTAAGAGCACTGGAGACCCTACCTATCATCTCACCATTTGTATAATGGCTGAAGGGAACCTGGTTAAAGATCAAGCAATATGACATTGACACACTTATAAGCATGAGTGGTTGACTACAGCTAAAAGTGAATTGCTAAAACAATCGAGCAACAAATGGACTGGGCTCACAGTAGAGAACCTTTTCATTTAAATCTGCCTGCTAATGGAATACAGAGCTTTATTTAAAATATGTATTTGCGGCAGACATAGGATTTGTTATTGGAATTGTCAGTGCAGTATTAATGTAAAAAAAAAAGTTAAGAAAATGTTAAGCTGAGAAGTGTTATCCAGACAGAGCTGATAATGCTTGGAACCATGCAATAACATTCAGCTTCAAACATTAATTTTCCACTGGAGCATGCTATGTGGCAACACTCTCACTTGGATAGAAAACAAAGAGGGCTATTTATAGAGTCTATTAAGCCTGCTGGCAAAATTTTCCTTATGTAACATACATACACCTACGTGTTCAGTGCCAATAATTTTTTTTTTTTTTGGTACAACATGCATCCTCCTTTATCCACTCTTCAATGTTGATAATATCTTCAGGCTCCCAGTAGTCTCAGTGTGTGATGACTTCAGTTACCTCCTTACTTCTAGTATCATGGCCTACCTCACCTGTTAACTGGTTCAGTCATCTCCTTACTTCTAGTCTCAGGGCCTACCTCACATTTTAATTGGTACAGTCATCTCCTTACTTCTAGTCTTAGGGCCTACCTAACCTGTTAATTGCTTCAGTCATCTCCTTACTTTTAGTCACAGCCTACCTCACCTTTTAATTGGTTCGGCCATCTCCTTACTTCTAGTCTCAGGGCCTACCTCACCTGTTAATTGGTTCAGCCATCTCCTTACTTCCAGTCTCAGGGTCTACCTCACCTGTTAATTGGTTAGGGCATACTTGTAGTGCCTCTTCTCATGTTACCATTATATGATATAATTCTTTATCTGTTGCATTTCAAGATTCTAAGCATAATTCCCACCAAAATCTAATGTTCTGGTAGGTTTTGGTGTGTAATACACGTCCCACAGTAAAACATAAAGTACATTTTTTTTATTGTGCAATTTTAATGTCCAAATTCATCACAAATACCCAAGTCCTGCAGCTCATAATTATACCTTACTGGTACAATGCAATAAACTGAATAAACATTTTTTTCTAGGGCTATAAAAGCTTCCTACCCATTAGAAAATCTTTCATCAGCACTGTGAACACTATTTGGGTGCCCCTTTATAACCACATAGACAACCTAGTATTGTACAGGATACATAATTAGATTACTGGATAGGTTAGTTTTCGACAAAAGCAGTTAGCCAGCATGCAGCATTGAAACAGATAAGTACACAGACACTGGGGAATAAGCTTTAGATAGAAAAATTAATTAGTCCACTTTGACGTTTGAGCATATATGCCAGTTTTCTACATGCGGAAGTATATTCATTTGTTACTTCTGTCCCCTCATTGCTGTCCTCTTAACTGCTGTCTTGGCAGTGACTTTCAGATCCCTAAATTACTACATAGTTTAACAAGGTTCTTTCATTTCTCTCAAGCAAATTTCATGAAGCTCAGCAAAAACTGATAAACGTACTCTCTACATATTTGCAAAGGTCAGTAAATTCATTACTGACTTGGAAAAGGCAGCAAAAGATTGTGGAGTCCTGTAAAAAGATGTATACCATATGTTTTTTGCTGACATTTACTTTCACCACTGGAGGGCAGTAAAACATCACACATTGGGGTAATGTAGGGTTAAAACAGCTGTTATATGTGATAGCAATAAACATCAGTGATCTTTATTAACAGTTGTGTACAATATGTTTTAATAGTTTTCCAGTAAAATTAATAGTATATGCATATCACTTATTTGCAGGGGTTGTTACCTGGTGTTATGTGAAAAAAAAAAAACTTTTAAATTCTTTGTACGTTACATTGGTAGACTGTTGTGCCCACTTAACATTCCTGACAAAAGCTTTGTCCTGAAGTAAAAAATGGTAATGATCCCTCATTGCTTTATTCTTTTCATTAAGAAATATCCGCCATTTACCAATGCTGATTTAGTAGTAACAAATAATTGTAAATAATAATCCTGCGACATTCTGCGGTAGGCACTTATTCCAATGCATCATTGTTCCTGATTATTTAAAAATAAATAAATCCTTAATAGATATAATTCTCAGTCACTCCATATATAATTTCTTTCTCAAGACTGTGCACATAACTTGCTACAGCTAATGAAAAGAAAAAAAATGAAACTGTTTATTTAGTCAAGTAGGAGGAAATCAAATTTCATGAGCCAAAGCTGAAATGCCTGTGTTACGACAAAAAATACTCAGCCATATACTGTGATTTATCTATTGTGTTATCTGAGCTCACAGCAGTTTAAGTTCATTAAAGACTGTAGTAAGTTAGCCACATGTTGTATCATTTTCAATATAGACATACTGTTGTTATACTAGGCTATCCTACAGCTGGTTAAACTTAAACTCTATGACCTGCCACCTGGGCTTCTTTTGCTTGCTGAACTAGACTCCCCCTCTTCATAGTTTTCCATAGGAAATAACTACTGGTGTTGTTTCTAAGTATATGCCAGCAGTGATTCCTTCTTTTAGGACATCTGTCCCTTCTTCATGTATGTAAGACAGCAGAGTTGGTATGTGCATGTTTGTTAGGTATGGGGAGGCTTGGGGTGGACAGGTGCACTTGCTCTCTGCAAACAAATTTTTTTCTATGGGAAGTTATGATTTGTTGTATTTGTCTGGTTGCTATCTTGTCCAGATGTGCTTTGATGAGTAATAAGAGCAGTCATACAGTATGAATGTGTGCAAATATTTATTTCCTTATGTACTTATTTATTTTGCTTGGTTTATAGTTCATTTTAAAAATATGGCTTAATATCACTTTTTATGAAGTGTTAACAGTTCAAGCTATGGATGACAGTGAATGTTTCAGTGAAGATACTTTTTTATAGAGCGTAGTGGCAGCATGCTTTTAATGATCAGAAATGCTGAACCCTTGGAGGTAATGCTTTTAGGCACAAATAGAAATGAAATGTCTTATACAGCAAAAGTCATTAAAGCATTTTATTTGAGACTTTAATATATTGAGTTCATGAAAAACTGAGGGGCTGCCAGCCCAGCCGTGTAGAATTTTATATATAATTCTATGTCATTGTAAATATTAATGTAATCCACAGGCTTGTTCTGCAAATGTAATGAGAACTTTATGTTATGATTAAACTATATGCTGTACTGAGCTTCAAAAATGTAACCACAGTGCACTCTGCTGTAAGAAAACTGATAAAGTAAAGCATTTTATGACTGTTTGATCTCAAGGCTCGGAGAAAGGATGTCTGGACTACGGATTTTTTTTTCTATTGTCTTAGGACAAGAGTTAATTACTAAATTGTACATGTAAAATGTCTTTTATTGCTGTGGCTTCCTTGGCCAGGTGCAAAAAGAAATGTAAAGTTTGAGTTTCTGTTAGCCTGGGAATCAGAGAAGTGTCACGAATAATGTAATATGAAATGACTCAGCAGTACTGTGTTATCAGTTTAAGACTTTCTCAGAGAGAGAAAAGTAAGCATTTTGGATTTTGTCTCAACCTGAACACATATACTCACCAGCACTCTCATTTGCTCTGTATGTATGTAAGTTTATTTACAACTTAGTACTTCTCTTAGAAATAGATAGAAAATACTAAGATTAGACTAGCTGTTTTCTATATTTATGTCAGACTATCCTGCAGTATTGTTTTAAAGTTCATGTGTCTGAACTCTTGACTAGCACTGTGTGGAATTGAGGAGTGTTTTTTATTTATTATTAAATATTTTAAACCTTTCAACTGTGGCTGTTTTGTATAGAGATAATTTAAGCTCTAGAGTACTTGCATGTATTTAGTGATACTGTACTAAGCCACTCCAATACATGTAGCCCTGGATCACACTTACTATTTGGATAATAATATTGAACAGCAAAATTGGGCACCTTTTGGTAAGGGCCTTATTAGTAGCTGATATTAGTGGTTGGTGCCAATGTTTTCTACCTTATAGTCTGGGCAAGAAGGGGGCATAGCTGGAGAACCTGTGCCAGCCTTCCCCAAGAGTCTCTGTGTATTTGTATGTAATTCTTATCTCAAAGTGTTTGTCAACTACTTGGGCAGGGACATGAAGCACTGGTTGGACAGAGAGGGTGATGGAGGTTTTAGCTTGACCACTAGGCTGAGATCTGGACCCTATAGCTATGCCAGTGGGGAGTCTTATTGGTGATCTGGAGAGTAAGGGAGAAACTAGCCCCAGACAGACTGTGACCCCTGTGTGCTCTTAAGGGAAATTGTACTTTACTGTGTGTGTACTTGTTATTCTCCCAATGTGCACCCCCATCACTGGCATTAGTGGTGAGGATTGAGGCTCCTTGATTACTGGGCCAGTGCATAGGTGTCACATATTAATTGTTTGGCAGTGGTGAGATACTCACACACATATTAATTGTTTGATAATGGCAAGTTAGCCACATCACATACTAATTGGCTTATAGTGGTGTGGATAGTGAATTCCTGTAGATTGTGGATAGTGATCACTGAAGGTGTTTTGTACTCTAAATCAGCCATGCAGTGAATATTCAGAGTGCAGATCACAATAACTTTATTACCTTTGTTAGCTTAGTTAGTCAGGGAAAGCAGGCAAACATGTCATCAGAGGAGTATAGCAAGCAGACAAGGAGCCATTTGGGTGATATGTGCCAGGCTAAGGGACTGGAGCATGGAAACCTGACATGATTGCATGTTTGATTGCAGCTGCATCAGAAAACAGCAATCAGGAGGATGATCATGCTGGCTGTGGAGATGTACAACACTCAGAGAAGGGACAGCTTAACCTTTCTGCAGAGGACTTAAAAATCCATCTGGAGCTTAGGAGACTTGAGTTGTAAGTCAGGCGTTTGGAAATGGAAGCTGTGGAGAAGGAGAGGCAGAGGCAGCATGAAAAGGAGATGATGACTCTTCACCAGAGTCATGGAGGTAATGGGGAAGTGAGTAACAGGACCCCAAAAGCACAAAAGGTCAGTAAATTTCTTCCACAGTTTACAGAGGGAGATAATTTTGATGGTTTCATTCATATGTTTGAGAGGGTATGTAAACAGTATGATGTTGACCAAAGGCTCTAGGTACGGTTCCTGACCGCCTTACTCCATGGTAAAACTGTAAATGTACTTTCCAAATAATCTGACATTGATTGTTTTAACTATAATGCTGTAAAGAATTGCTTGTTAGAATTTTTAAGCTAACACCTGAAACGTATAGGGAAACGTTTTGTGAGCATAGACACAAGGCAGATGAAAGTGTGTGTGAATATATTGCTGAACTGTGCACTTATTTTCATAGGTGGATGAGTGGATGTCAGGTCACCACTTTTGAAGGGCTGGCAGATTTGTTGGTGAGGGAACAAGCCCTTAGCACTTTGCCTGAGGACATGAGGATCTGGTTAGCTGATAGACATTGTGCTACTTCAGATACGTTGGAGAAGAAGGGAGACCTATACCTAGCCAGCATGACATCCCTGCGCAGGAAAGGGACCCCCATTACTGTTCATGGGTCTAAAGGAACCCATGGTGGGCAGCCCAGACTGCCCTAACAGAATCTGACAGTAGCAGGGGAAGCCACTAGTCCAGGTACATGTCCAGGATGTAGGGTTAAATGTTTTGAATGCAACCAGTGGGGCCATGTGGCATATAGTTGTTCATTGAAGCAAGGTAGGAAAGAAAAGTTGAGGGAGCCAGTAAGTGGACAAGACAAAATGCCAACAGTAGGTTGTCTTGAGACAACAGCGGTACCAAATTACCATCCTGCAGATGTCCTGATAGGGAAGGATTTGGATTAGGCAGTACCATGTGTTAATGCAGTTATATGCAGTCAGGCTTGGAGAATAGCATGTGGGTCTGGTAGCCTGGGGGAGACACAGATAGACTGCAGACTTGCAGCCAGGACTGGTGAGGTGGTTACTTCAGGGCAGGAGCTACCCTGTACCACTGAGACTGAAGGTTAGCCACAGTTGCTTGTGGGTACTGATGGTCCCTTGGACAGAGTGACTGCAAAGGGAGAGGTGAGTAGTAGTACCCAGGCTGACAGTGAGACACCACTCAGTGAGAGGATGCCAGATGTCCTGTGGAAGTGGAGTTGGGAAGGATTACTAAGAGACAGTTGAAACAGGCTCAGCTCTCAGACTCTACATTGCTAGGCCTGAGGCAGGTAGCTAGTGAGGCACCTGATTCTCAAGGGAGTGGGGAATCAGTATACTGGGACAAAGGGTTACTGTATAGAGAGTGGACCCCTGAGGGAGAGCTAGAAAGTGAGAGAGTACAGAAGCTGGTAGTGCCTAGAGCCTGTAAAACTGTAAAATTCCCAAAGCAGGCAGAAGACAGCTCGATATGCAGCTAAATCCAAAAACTTAATGAACCAGCAAGTAATCGTACCAAAAAACTTTATTGCAGAGAAAGAAAGTTAGCGCTTTCATGGTAATACCATACCACTTCTTCAGACATACATGAATGGGGACAGAATAACTTATATGCAAATGACATCATCTCAAACAGCTTAACAGCCAATAGAACAAACATTCATGCAGCCACATTCTCAGCTTAAAGGCGTATAAAGTAGATAATATTTACCAGCATAAAAATCTGATAAAAAATAAAAAATAATAAAAACATTAGCACAAATAAATAAAACATGAAAGATATTCATAAATACATAAACAAACAATAAACACCCTACAGCCATTTATTCCTTAATGCAGGCTTAATGGGGACATGATCATTCAACCCCATAACTAGGTGTGACCCCAACCTCAAGATCCACTCTAACTCGACCACCTCAGTACGAGTCACTATATCACCACCTCGCAGACCTGGGCTGATCACACATAATACCTGGAAGACAAAGTTATGTTCAGGGCCAGCAGACAAAGCATGTTTCGCTAAGGCACTAAAATCATATTGCTTCTTCATGCAGTACACATGGTCCCTAATTATTTCTTTTAAGCTCTTGTTCATCTTACCAACGTAGAACTTATAACAGCACTGACAAACCACATTCCTGGTGGAGCAATCAGCAGATGCCCTCAACTTCCATAAGTAGCCTGTGAAAGGGTGCCTAAAGAACCTAGACTCATCTATAAACTGACAAAAATTGCATTTATGACATTTAGATGTACCCATCAAAACTTGGAATCCAGACATAACATGTCTAGGAAAACGTAACTGTTGCCTTAAATTACTGTGCTTCTTATATACAAATCTGGGACCATCTGCTAATATATCGGAACATCTGCTGTCAGTCTGTAAAATATGCCAATTCCTGGTAACTATATATTTCACCATATTAACACCATGGGAGAATTTCAAAACAATGGGAGGACAACAATACCTATGAGGTGATCTAAATGATTGCCTATACAGAGCAGAAAAATACAGACACGCTCTACTCTCATGCTCATTGGTTATTCTGGCACAAGCTGGATCAACGTCAACTTGGGTGTAACCCCTGATGGCAAACTCTTTCTTCTAATCTGACAAACTTCCTTCAAAGTCAGAGGTAGTACATGACAACCTTGAGACCCTGAAGTCTTGACCACTCACAATGTTCTCAAATATATGTTGTGGATGCATACTCCGCCTATGGAGATATGACGGTCTATAACAGTCCTTCCTATGCAACCTGGTCAGCATTTTGCCATTCTCCAGCTGGATGTTCACATCCAAGAAATCAACAGTGACTTGGGAGCAAGTGAAGGTAAATTTCAAAAAATGACTACTATTATTTAAAGAATGAAAAAAAAACAAATCAAGTTCTTGCTTGTTCCCTTTCCAACCAATAAACATGTCATCAACAAAACATCTATATATGGCAATATGACCTCTATGTTATCGCAATACATGATGGAATTCCCATTCTGACATCACCAAATTGGTGTAAGAATTAGCACAGATGGTCCTCATAGCCATGCCAGATTGTTGCCAGTAACATTTATCCTGAAACATAAAGATATTGTGTTCAAGGACCAGCTCTAGAAGCACGCACAGGAAGTCAATATGCTTCATATCAAATTTATTACACCTAGCCAAAACTGCCCTGACCATACTAATGCCTTCCTGGTTAGGAATGCACGTAAACAGGGATACAACATCTAGCATCACTAAAAATTGAATATCTGACACATCCCCCTCTCTGGTCACATTATATAAATCTCTCAAAAAGTTTCAGTATCTTTCAATACAACTTCACTCATATCAAGAGCTATTCAAAGTTGTTTGTCCAAATAAATGGGCATAGCCTGAGTCAACCAACCACTCCCAGCTACAATCGATCTAAACTGTGGGAGTGTAGGGTGTTTGTGGATCTTGGGTAAGCCATGAATCTGAGGAACGACAGGAAATTCAGTAATAAAATAATCAAATAGTTCCTTGTAAGTAGACCTAGATTAAAGCATTCAAGTAAACAATTATCTGTTCTATTCTTCATCACACTCACAATATCAGCTTCTACACTAATATATGTATTAGTATCAGACAACATCTGATTCATCATATCATAATAATATCCAGAATCTAAATCACTACACAGCCACCTTTGTCTGCCGGGCAGATAGCTATATTTTCATTCTTAATTAAATCATTCAAGGCTTTTTGTTCAAATCTAGTCAGATTATTACAACTTGTCATCTGTAGTCTATTAATGACTTGATATATTTCTTTCTCACAAACTATGAGGAAGACATTAAGTGCTGGTGTAAAAGCTGGTGTAAAAACACTGGGTTTCCTAAAAACCTTAAATTCAGTGTCCTGCCTCTCAGAAATATTAGGTCCATCATCAAAAAACATATGTAAAGACAAATTACGTGCAAACAAACGTAAATTAATCATACAGTCAACAAAATCCACTATAGCCGTGGGTATAAACGATAACCCTTTTGACAATACTGACAATTCATGCTGTGTTAAAACATGTCTGGAAATATTCCAAACTAAGTTGTGGCTCCCAACCTCCACATCTTTTTCAAGGAGTGGTTCTGTTGGACAGAAGGGGGTTCTTTGTGTTTCTGTCCATTCTGTGTTTCGTTGTTGAAGAGTATTTCCTCCCCATATGAATAGGGCGGGGCAGAATCAGAAAATTCAGCTGAGACTGTGGTGGCAGTATCTTTCTTATACCCGCTGGACCTAAGTCATTGTGGGTAGCTGGTTCAGTACTTTTGGTAACACCAGGACATTCCATCATTGGTGTAGAATACACCAAACTCTGAGGCTCCAGTGAAGTCACTTCAGTGCCTAGAGCCTACCATCTGGTGCTTCTAGCCATAGCCCATGATATTCATTTTGCAGATCATTTGGGCATAAAACATACAAGGAGATGTATTCTGCAGAACTTTTATTGGCCTGGAATTTCTGGAGATGTAACAGGGTACTGCAAGACCTGTGAGCAGTGCCAAAAGCTAGGCAAGGAAGGAGACAAGGTGAGAGCTCCTTTGATGCCTCTGCCTGTGAATGAGGAGCCATTTAAGAGGGTAGCTATAGATATTGTGGGGCCTCTGAGTACCCCAAGTTTCACAGGGAAAAAATATATCCCAGTGGAAGCGGATTATGCTACAAGATACCCTAAGGCAGTGGCTTTGTCCTCCATTGTGGCAGAAAATGTGGCAAATGCTTTGTTACAGATTTTCAGCAGGGTAGGTTTCCCAAAAGAAATGCTAATTGACAGAGGTGCCAGTTTCATGTCAGACCTGCTGGCTTGTCTGTGGAAGTACTGTGGGGGTTAAGCACCTGATGACCTCCCGCTACCATCCCCAGACTTATGATCTTGTTGAGAGGTTAAACTCTACAATCAAGTCCATGCTACGAACATTTGCAGACCAGATTAAGAGGGAGTGGGACAAATATTTGCCCCATCTGTTGTTTGCTTACAGAATGGTTTCCCAGGAATCCATAGGTTTTTCACCATTTGAGATGTATGGGTAGAGGGTGAGGGGGCCTCTAGACTTAATTCATGATGCGTGGGAAGGTGAGTGTGAATCTCACAAGGAGTCTGTTGTGGAATATGTCCTAAACCTCAGGACAAGGCTCAGGGATCTCATGGGCTTGGCCAAGGAGAACCTGGCAGAAGTCCAACAGAAGAAGAAGGTCTGTTATGACAGGAATGCTTGAGCTAGAGAGTATGTTGTAGGGCACCAGGTAATGGTTCGCATTCCTGTGAGATACAACAAGCTGCATGCAGCCTGGGAGGGACCCTACAAGGTGGTAAGAAAGGAAAGTGATGTTAACTCCATGGTAGAACAGCTAGGCAGGAGACAGGGGCACAGATTGTACCATGTTAACATGATGAAACCTTACCATGATAGGGAGACCCTTGTGCTGAGTATTTGCAGTGGATTGCAGGAGGAGTCTGAGGGAGATCTGGTGACTGATCTCCTCAGTGAGGCTGTGACTGACACCTCAGTGGAAGGGGTAGCAATGTCCCAGCAGCTGTCTCATTCCCAGGTTCAAGAAATCTGAGCAGTGTTACAGGAGTTTGGAGACATGTTCACTGGGAACCAGAGTGCACCCACCTGGTGCAGCATCAGGTGGATACAGGACCCAAAAGGCCTATTAGGCAGGCCCCTTATATAGGCTGCCTGAGAGAGTCAAACAGACTCTGAGGGAGGAGATACAGGTAATGTTGGAACTTGGGGTAATTCAAGAGTCCAACAGTCCCTGGGCCTCCGCAGTGGTGCTGGTGCCAAAGAAGGATGGCAGCACCAGGTTCTGTGTGGACTACAGGGAATTAAATAGTCACACAGAGTCAGATGCTTACCCCTTGCCTAGTACAGATGAAGTCCTAGAGCAGCTGGATGGGTCTAAGTATCTTACCACCATTGATCTTACCAAGGGTTACTGACAGGTGCCCTTAACTCCCACTGCTTGAGAGAGGTCAGCCTTTGTGACTCCTTTTGGTTTTTATGAGTTCACAAAGATACCCTTTGGGATGAAAAATGTGCCAGCAACTTTAGATCATATCCTAGCAGAAGCAGGAGGGTTTGCCCTTGCTTACCTAGATGATATTGCCATCTACAATCATTCCTGGCAAGAGCACCTTCAGCATGTCAGGGAGGTGCTGGGCAGACTACAGAGGGCAGGGTTGACCATTAAGCTCAGCAAGTGTCAGGTGGGTATGGCAGAGGTCTCCTACCTGGAACATAGTGTGGGGAGTGGTACAATCAGGCCTGAACCTGCCAAAGTGGAAGCCAATCAGGCATGGCCTGTACCTGTTACCAAAAAACAGGTGAGGGTATTCTTAGGGACAGCAGGGTACTACAGAAAGTTTGTCCCCAGTTATAGTAGCATATTTGCTCCCCTCACAGACCTGACAAGGATAAACAGGCCAGATAAGGTAGTGTGGACCACATCATGTGAGCAGGCATTCCAGGAGCTTAAAGAAGCTTTGGGAGGACAGCCTGTGTCAACCAGTCCAGATTACAGCAAAGAACTTGTTGTGCAGGTAGATGCTTTGAACCATGGGGTGGGGGCTGAACTTAGCCAGCTTTCTTCAGAGGGAAAAGAGCACCCAGTAGTTTATCTCAATTGTAGACTTCAACCCAGGGAGGAATGCTATGCAGCTGTAGAAAATAAATGTCTAGCCATAGTGTGGGCACTGCAGAAACTTCAGCCTTATCTGTATGAAAGGGAATTCACTGTAGTAACAGATCACAGTCCCCTAACATGGTTACACCGAGCCAGACAGCAAAATGCCAAGCTGCTAAGATGGAGCCTAGGGTTGCAAGCATATGATATGTCAGTGCAGTGGGGTTAGCAACGCCAATACAGATGGGATCTCAAGATAGGTAATGGGGTAAGATATACTCAGATAGACCTACTCAGATAGACCTCACTAAAAGAATCACAGGCCTAAAGCAGATGCCCTACGCTGACCGCCTTAAAAAACTCCAGCTATACTCTGTCGCATATCGTCTACTCAGAGGCGATCTCTGCTTAACATACAAGGCCATGTCAAACCCAGAGCTGTTGGACATGCTACACTTAAAGAAATCCCAATCCCTCAGAGCTACACGCTCCAGGGATCTAAACCTTGTCATCACAATAAACAAAACATGCTGGAGGGATAGGTTCCTGACCCAGAGACTCCCCAGACTCTGGAATAGATTGCCCATACATGTCAAGCAGAGTGCCTCTTTGGACCTCTTCAAGAGGAACCTTGATGATTGGATGGGAGAAAGGAAATTCACCCCAGGGATCACGTCAGTCGCCCTGCTAGACAGGGGTCCAGGAAAGTAAATAATGTGGGAAGAAATAGCCAGGGAATTGTTATGGCTAGGCTTGTATAGGCCCTAGGGCTGATAGCCTAGTACCAACCTATGAACCTATGAACCTATAAACCTCTCAAGCAACATTTCTCAAGGGTTACTTGGAAAACTAGCTTGAATTCTCCGGGTGGGGGGGGTGGAATGTGAAAACCTGAGGGGCTGCCAGCCCAGCCAGATAGAATTTTGTAAATAATTCTATGTCATTGTAATCCAAAGGCTTGTTCCACAAATTTAAAGAGAACTATATGTTATGATTAAACTATATGTTGTACTGAGCTTCAGAAATGTAACCACAGTGCACTTTGCTGGAAGAAAGCTGAAAACTTAAAGCATTTTATGACTGTTTGAACTCAAAGCTTGGAGACAGGATATCTGGACTAAGGAATTCTTTCTATTGTATTAGGACAAGCATTAATTGCTAGATTTTGCATGTAAAATATCTTTTATTGCTGTGGCTTCCTGACCAGGTGCAAGACTACAAAAAGAAATGTAAATTTTGAGTTTCTGTTAGCGTGGGAACCAGCAAAGTGTCAAGAGTGATGTACCATGAAATGATTGAGTAGTGCTGTGTTATCAATTTAAGAATTTCTCAGATAGAGAAAATTAAGCATTTTGGATTTTGCCTGAACCTGAACACATCTAGTCACCAGCAGTTTGCCTTTGCTCTGTATGTATGTAAGTTATTTAGAACATTGTTTCTCTTAGAAATAGATAGAAAATAGTAAGATTAGACTAGCTGTTTTCTATATGTATGTCAGACTATCCATCAGTATTGTTTTAAAGTTCCTGTGTCTGAACTCTTGACTAGCACTGTGTTGAATTGAAGAAATTTGTCTTGTGTTTTTATTATTTATTATTAAATATTTTTAAACCTTTCAACTGTGGCTGTTTTGTGTAGAGATAATTTAAGCTCTAGACTACTTTCATGTACTTGCATGTATTTAGTGATACTGTACTAAACCACAGCAATACCTTTTGCCCTGGGTCGCACTTACTATTTGGATAATGATATTGTACAGTAAAATTGGGCACCCTTTGGTAAGGGCCTTATAAGTAGCTGATATGAGTGGTTAGTGGCAGTGATTTCTACCTTATAGTCTGGGCAAGAAGGGGACATAGCTGGAGAATCTGTGCCAGCCATCCCCAGGAGTGTCTGTGTGTTTGTATGTAGCTCTTATCTTAAGTATGTGTGTGTCAGCTAATTGGGCAGGGACATGAAGCACTGGTTGGACAGAGAGGGTGGTGGAGGTTTTAGCTTGACCACTAGGCTGAGATCTGAACCCTATAGCTGTGCCAGTGGAGAGTCTTATTGGGGATCTGGAGAGAAAGGGAGAAACCAGCCCCAGACTGACTGTGATCCCTGTGTGCTCTTAAGGGAAATTGTACTTTACTGTGTGTGTACTTGTTATCCTCCCAACGTGCATGCCCATCACTGGTGTTAGTGGTGAGAATTGATCCTCCTTGATTACTGGGCCAGTGAATGGGCATCACAGAATGTATATGATAGGGAGTTGTAACAGAGACAGCTTGCATTTTCTCCACAGTGTTATCCAGATTATATGAAAAAAATACAACTTCAAGTATTTGGTTTGGGAAAACATATAGTTTGAATGATGTATCCATTTGAAACAATTGCTAAAAGAATTAAGAATGACAATTTCCAAATGGCATAGAAGACAGGAGTCTTTTCTATAGAGAATTGTCTGTGTGTTTCAACAAAGTGGGTTTTGAGACTTTACCACTACAGACAGATTCAAGATCACTTCGAAAAAACAAAAAAAATCTACAAGTAAATAAATAATAGTAATTAAACTAGATAAAGCAGCACATGAGAGTGATACTGCATATGTAATTCAACAATGTAGCAAAGCTGAAAACTTATTTCTCCATGTGGTTATTCAAGTTGTTGCAACATGTGCCGAGGCCATTTCTATTGTGGAGAACCTTTTTGCAGACAGTAGAAGCAGCTCAGTGATGATCATTGTGATCAACATGATTGACAGAGAAGGCTGGAAGAGGAGCACATAAAGGTCTGTATTGGAAATCCAGCTTATCAATGGGAAAGCAAGGTTCCAAGTACTAAAGAAGCAGAACTTGAAGAGAACTTAAAGCATTATCCCACTGGATTTGGAACTGGAATTTCTGCTATTTGGTGCATTGTCCTCTTATGTCAATTTTGACATAAGAGACCATTGGCTGACTAAGTGCATTGATGATTGCAAACTCCATGCCATAATCAGATCCCTGGGGACTGACTGATTCTACAAGAAAATCTAGGACATGCAAACAAATAGTGCCACGACCACTGTCTCAAGCTAAGTGCCACAACATGTAGCATGGTATCCTTTGATAAACAGAAGGACTCTTGTTTCTACCACATTAATGGATAACGTTATCAGAGGACTAGGCACATTGGTTGTCAAAGAGCTTTGACCCACCATTAATCCGTGATCATTAGGAAATATTTCTATTTAGCACAACAGATTACCAAGGGTACTTCCTATAGGTCCAAAGCTATCATTGTATCTTCCTAGTCTTCCATTATTAGACCCATAATTGAATAAAATGTGCCTTTGTCATATACTTGGTCAGACTCATAATCCACTTGAAACATCCCAATGTTCAATCACAAAGATAATCACAGTCTTGCAGAGACTCCTTAGGGGTGACTTATGCCTGGTTTACAAGGTTTCAAATATCTATGTCATGAGTTACCTAATTCATATTTGTAAAACTGGTGACACATTGAATGCCTGTACAAAATACTTTAACTTGCATTGAAACCTAAACATTAATCTGCTGGTATGGCAGACACCCAACTCAAAGAATTCTTCTTATCTGAAACAAGTTCCTTCATGTTAAAGAAAGCAGCCCCCTTCACCCTCTTCAAATGAAACCTTAATGATTAGATGGGTAATTGCAAATAACTCATCCTGGAAATCAATAGAAAGTAGTGGGAACATCAGAGACTAGGTTAGAAATGACGTAGCAATGAATTGGGCAGTTTTCATTGCCACAAGAAGCCCCATTTTTTTAACAAATGCAACATGAGCAAAGGCAACAGGAGTGAGCTTATGATACAATTCATCCCTGTGGAAGCATACAACTCTTTTAGGTAACAAACAAATATTGTTTATTTTTATGGCCATAGAACACCATTGATTAATGGCTTATCATTTGTTCCTACATATAAAGCAGATGTGACACATGCATTTTTTTTTTAAAACTTTGTCTTTTTTATTGCTTGATATACAATACAAGTATCAGCAATACTGTTATAATACATGTAATATACATTAAACAATTGACTACTAAATTATACAACCTCTTTGTCATGGTACTGATAACTCCAATACATATCACTTGTATCCTACTTCATTAGATACAATATGCTAATTTCTCTACTCATTCATGCCTCAAGCATAGCCGCAATACGCCACAAAAGGGGCTATGACATTTCTTCACCAGAGGTTCCCTCCTTTACACATTTCATGTTGTATTAATCACCAGGCTCAGTGTCCTGGGTACTAATTCTCTACACCATTCAGTTTTTGGAAAGTTGTTCCTACCTGCACTTATTACTAACCACACCTGTTCCATTATAACTACCATTCCTCCTGTTGCATCACTCTTGTCATATTATTTGTTTGGTCTACCCATTGCTTGCCCTTCCCCATTCATTTGACATCTTCTTGTACCTACCCTTTCCATAATTTATTCATCCAGATCCTCTCTCCTCCTTCTCTATCATCTTCCAGACCCTCCCCTTTCCATACGTTAGCTAGCACCCTTCTCATTTCCCCAGTAAGCTGTAGCTCTATTCTTTCATTTCTAATTCATTTCCTTCCTTTAATTACTACAAAAAGGCACAAGTTGCTTTGCTGTGATATCTTTTTCCTAGTAATTTACTCCATAACATATTTCTGTTGTGCCATTCCATACATTAATACAACCGCCTCACATGTCCACCAGATATACAGCTGATCATTTTCTTTCTGCATCTGTAATGCTTTCTGGATGGGTATCATCCTTCTTGAGGTATACTTACATGTATTCTGTACCACCCATGCACTATCCTTCTATGCTGATCCCCAGTATATATATATATATATATATATATATATATATATATATATATATATATATAATGCTAGGCCTACTTCATAATTTAATATTTCTCCTTCCTATATTGACTCTTCTGAGTACTCTGATAATTAGCTCTGTGAATCATCTCATTCAACAGCCATCTCTTTTTTTGCAAATTATTCTCTTTTTAGGGGACAGGGAAGGATATCCCCTCATTTAATTGTTCATTCCTTATGTCCCTCACTTTCCTAATGCCCTTTTCTTAGCAGTCTTCCAGCTTATTCTCCAGCTCATTTGGGCAACTCCCTCATAGGGCCCTACTTCCGTACTCTTCGTCTACGAATTGTAATTTATAACCCAGCAGCCTATGCATCAAATTGTTGGGATCATCCTTTACCTTGCTCATTTTCTTCCCATTTCCAGCCTTCTAGCCCCTTTCTCAGGCAACCCTTGAAATATTTTAATTTCCTAAGCATCTAAGCCTTTGCACATTATTTATAGTGGTCACATACCACTGAAAATGTTGCATTATGCCCATCCTCCCAGTTTTGTATGAGCCGGCTGTCTATCCTTCGTGATTCTTTCTCTTGCTTTTCTACACAACTCTGTCACATATCAGGTGGATATCACTTGTAATCTTACATATTGTACTGATTTGTATATGCTGCGCAAAACACAATATATGCAGAAGAATAATTGTACAAACTATTTCTATGTTACCTCTCAAAGAATTGATCAGACTGTAGTATACAGCATTTAACCGGAAACAACTAAAACAAGACTGAAATGAAAGTCTGTTAATTACCCAAACTTGTGATGAACAAGTGCCAGTCTCTCCTTTATGAACCAAGTGTTTTGCACTTTTCAGAATAAATTCTGCAAACACTATTGATTGGTTAATAAGGCTTTATTAGATGTTAACAATATACAAAAATTCAAATACTGTCTTCAGTTACAGTCTAGAAATCCTGGAGTGCTGGTTAACAATAACAGTGCTGATAAATATTTCCAAAGTTTATTCAGGTATATTCTGATTCTTCTGAATAATATTGACTGAAACAATCTTTTCCTTCTGAAGAGTATGAATATTTGACCTGATTTCTGTGCTCAGGCTTGAATGTCTGTACTGCAAAAGACCTTTTTGCATATTAGTTCAAAAGCTAATTTACTTTCTGAAATGTTGGATATTTAATCTTTTCTGTATGTCAGTCCAAACCAACTTACTGACTTCACTGACTGTGACTGAAGTATTTCTTTATAATACAAAATCCCTGTTCTACACACCTCCTTAGCATTGGTTTCCCAAGCCTTATAACATACAAACGTGATGTGTTTGTACTCAGATGTACAGCACATTCAGCTCTTTGCAGTATTCTTGACTGAAGGTTATTTTCACTGTTGTAGATGTCTGTACCTCACAAGACATCTACAACAACTGGAAAGGCCGCAAAATACCTCACAAAGAGGATTACTGGCCTCAAACAGATGCCTTATGCCGACAGTCTCAAAAAACTCCAGCTTTACTCCGTCACATATCACCTACTCAGAGGCGATCTCTGCCTAACATACAAAGCTATGTCAAACCCAGAGCTGTTGGACATGCTCCACTTAAAGAAATCCCAATCCCTCCGAGCTACATGCTCTAGGGATCTAAACCTTGTCATCACAATAAACAGAACATGCTGGAGGGATAGATTCCTGTCCCAGAGACTTCCCATACTCTGGAACAGACTACCTATCTATGTCAAACAGAACTCCTCATTAGCACTCTTCAAGAAAAATCTTGATGATTGGATGGGTAATAGGAAATTCACCCCGGGGATCACTTCTGTGGTTCTGCTTGACAGGGGCACAGGAATATAATTTTCTTGGGTGGAAAAAGCCCGGGTACATTTTTGGCTAGGCTTGTATAGGCCCTAGGGCCAATAGCCTAGTACCTACCTATGAACCTATGAACCTATTTGTTGAAACTTTATGTAAACTGTGAAGCCTACTTTAATATGGCTGCATTTCTAGGCTTATGCAAAGAGAATACTGTATTTTAAATGACTCCTAACCTAACAACCTGCAATTGTTAAAAATCTGTCCAGCCACGTGTCTAATGTTTCCCTATCTTTGTTTTAAGCTCTACCCATGTCTGGGTTCTGATTTCAGTTACTGCCTTATACACCTTATGCTCCAAGTACCTTTTCCCACCCTTCTTTTCAGGAAGTACAGGTCATTCCTCCATCTATTTAGTTCCAATCCATATCACCACAAAGGTTTTGGGGAGGTAACAGAGCCCATACCCTCTGCCAAAACTGCTGAATGCCTCCAATACCTCCAGTAATTGTGCAGTTACATACTTAAGGCACATCATACAGTTATCTGCAAACAGATTCACAATGCTGCTTCATCCACCATTATTTGACTCACTACATGAGGCATTCAATGACCATTAAATGTAACCCTGGTGAAAAAAGAACAACCCTGACATGTTGATCTTTCTAATATTATTTCTTCTGTAAGTCCTTTAGTATGTAAATGGGACTTTGTGGCTTCATAGATGGATTTCACTCCCTTCAAGTTGTTGTATCTTTCATCTTTTCCCGATTAGGGGTCGCCACTGCGGAACTCCGGTCCGCTAATGATTGGCAGTGGATTTTTACATACCGAGTTGCCGGCCCTGATGCACAACCTTCAACGAAGGTACGCCCATTCACGCATGTCTCCACACAGAAGACGCTTTAGCTGAGAATCGAACAGGACAATGTCTTACTGTGAGGCGACAACGCTACCGCAGCACCACCACCGCAATATTTCACTCCCTTCAGTCATGAACCATATTCAATTACCTCTTTCAAAGTCTCTATCACAAGGTCCCATGAGACATAGTCAAATGTCTTCTGGATGTCCATTAATCCAATCCCTACATTTCCCTGGCCCCTTTCTTCAGCCCATTCTACACAATTTAATGAGTACACTAATGACCCTTGGATGATCTACCTTTAATAAATCGCACTTGCTCATCACCAATTACTCTTGGAAGAACTTTTTCCCAATCTTGTTGCAAATATGAGTAAAAACATTGGTATCTAAATTGCATAAGGATATAAACCAATAGTTTTTGACATCTGTCTCTTTCCCTTAGTGTTTACACAGTACAGTTGTTCTGGCCTCTTCCACATAATTAGTTAATCTCCCTTCTTCAATAATATTGTTGAACAGATCTGTCATTATACCATTCACCTAAAAATCCACCCTTTTATAGAAATTAATGGGGTACCCATCTGGCCCACTCACCCCCCCCCCTTCAGATGCCTGATAGCCTCAATCACCTCCCTCTTTCCTATTCACAAATGTATACTTTGTTGTTCCTCCAGACAGAATACACATCCTTCCTGTTTATAGTCCATTGTAACTCTGGGGTCCATCATTTTGTAAAGCTTGATGTAATAACTTCAAAATTATACCCTTATCTGCTCATTTGTATGGCTTTCCCCTCCTCTTTCACCTTCCACTGAACTAATCCAGTCTGTATTTATTTGTTCCTTGATTTTCCATATCAGAATCTTGATGTCAGCCTCCCCCCTCACCCATCAACTTGCCCCTATTCTCACCATCTTGCTTTTATCTTAGATTCCTCTCATTCTCTTAGTATGTCCCTTAGGCTGCTTACGCTGCCCTTTTTATATCCTGAACCTTTTCTTATCCTTGCGTGGCATTTTGCAACTTTCTAAGCCAGTCCTCTACAGTATCAGTTTTGTACCCTTTCTTTTTTCATTATTCCTCTTCTTTCCATGATATTACCTCTCCATGCAGGTTTCACCCCATCCCATTCACAGATTCCCAGTGTACCCTTGGAGTTTTTATTGAAGTCTACAATCTCCCTAACCATGCATTGTTCCCTTTTAATCATCACTCTTCCAGTGCTCCATATTCTATTACCATCTAACTACTGTTTGATTTCCTACCTCCAAGCTCATTTTAACGATAGCATGATCAGATAGTGTACAGCTTCGGTTTCCTCAAATGTTTTCCTAACCAGCAATAATCTATCCAATCTACCAGCTTGTTTTCTTTCACACCTCAAAAAAGTAAACTCTTCCACTCCTGTCATAGTTCTTGCCACATATCCAGCTATCCCACTAGTATCCTTTCCCCAGTGAGTGTTTTTTGACTGTATCTATTGGGATCCAGCATCACATTGAAATTAACCTTATAATTACTCTTTCTCCCTCTTTCTTTAATCACTATAAATTCTTCATCCAGTCATGGAAAACCTCAGGTCTGTCTATAGTAGGCCAATAAAAGAACACAAAACCAATCCACGGCTCCCCCATAGCCAATTACCTATCACTCATCTACCTTCCTCATCTTTAATTATGTTTACCGCATTCCATTGTTCAAAGAAAGTCCTTAGAATTCCCTCAATACTTCTACCACCTCCTTTTGCCCATCTTTAAGGCAACCACTTTTATCCCTTCCTTTATAACTTTTGTATTTTGCAAGGTTTAGCTGTAGCTCTTGAGTGAAATAGAGCCAAACAGAGGAAAACATAGAAAACTAATAAACATAACACTGGCCATGTACTTTCTCTCTTGTAAAAAAATTAAACCAAGCTCCTCCCTATTCATATTTATTAACACACTCTCTCTCTCTCTCTCTCTCTCTCTCTTGATTAGATTGTTAATCCTTGCAACATTCCTGGTTACCACCATCATTTTCCATCTTTTCCCCTCTTTAACACCCTACACCTCTAAAGCGCGCTCCCTTTTTGCTCCTGTGGAGCTTAGTCCCAAGAAAAGTTTCAGCCAAGACAACATATAAACACAACAGCCATCTCTAACACCAAAGTTAGTGACAGCTGAACTCAGAACTTCTTCCACATAGTGATTTCAGCACCTGACAACTTGAGTTTGTCTGAAATTATATTGTCACCTTTATGCTAATGCCCCCAATCTAATTAATATACACCCCACTGCTATCCTCACTTGTTCCCTGGAATTACTCTCTGCTTTAAGAGGCCCTTACATGCTCACACTCATACACTTTTCAAAAGCAACAATATACTGTAATCTTCAGTGATAAAACAACATATTGTGTTGATAAAACAAAAGTCTGTGCAATTTCTATTGTCCAGGACCCCTTCAATAAACACACAACACCAAATGACATTTTATGACCTTTATTAAACTTCCATAAGTATAACTTTATTGAACAATAATTTAATTTATTAAGTACAGTATGAACATCCATATAACCATTTACTATGGCAGCATAACCGCGATCGCCCTAATCCAATAGGCACCATCCTCACCTCTGCTTGCTTACTTTTACTTATTAAGCAGTGTCCCCTCACTAACTGTCATTCCCCAATCATTAAATTAAACATCCAACCTCCTTTTACTAAGGCAGCATAATCACACTCACTCTAACCAAATAAGCAGCATTCTCACATCTGCTCGCTTACTTTAACATATCAAGCAGCATTTCACTGCTCACTATCGTTCCCCTACCCATTGAATTAAACATCCAACAACAGAGGGGGGAACCAAAGAGGGACAAGCCTGCCCCTCTTCTCTGCCTAAACGCCAAATCTATAAAATTGCCACACAATCCTCAATGTTCCCTAAAAGAGGGAGGGAGGGCGGGTAGCAAGTTCACACCAAAATCTGATCCCTTACCCAGTTACACTCACACAAAACCAGTTAAGCCCCTCCTTACACTTACCTAATTTCCTCCCAACTCTCCTATTCTCCCAATTTAATCATTTCATCCACACCCCACTAACTAACTTTCTTCCAGTACCATCTTAACTCCTATTATTATTCCTATCTGACCCACACCCAAACATGTCCCTGGAATTTTTTTTTTCCCAAACCTCATTTCTCCTGGTCACCCTCAATAAACACACCACCCTAAATGACATTTGACAACCTTTTTTAAACTTCCATAAACATAACTTTATTGAACAATATTTTAATTTATTAATCACAGCACGAACATCCATATAGCCATTTACTAGGACAACATAACTTCACTCACCATGATCCCATAGGCAGCTTCCTCACCTCCAATCACTTACTTTTGCTTATCAAGCAGTGTCCCTCACTCACTTGTTATTCTCCACTCATTTAATTAAACATCCAAACTGCTTTTACTATGGCAGCATAACCAAGCTCACTCTAACCAAATAAGCAGCATCCTAACCTTTGCTTGCTTATTTTTACTTATCAAGCAGTGTCCTATTGCTCACTTTAATTCTCCAACTCATTGAATTAAAAATTCGACACCAGATGGGGAACAGAATAGGGACAAGCCAGTCCCTCTTCTCCACCAACCAGAATGACATAGGCTCTTCCCCCTCATTCACTCCAAAACCTTCACCAAATAATCCAAAATCAAACCTAAGTGTACATTAAAAAGGTCCAAACCAAAAACATTCCAATGTACTCCATTCTCTCAGAATCAAACTGAATCCCTGTCATCGACAGCTCAATGCCGTATCATATAAATACCTAAATCAGCCAGTTACCTAAGCAAACTAAAATTAACAAACCGATGAACCCTCTCCAAAGCCAAAATAGCCATAGTGCTACCTCCAACCACATAATACACATACTTGGATATAACCTCTTTACAGTAAACAATTCTTCACTTATCCTACCTACCAAGTATAGCTTTGGAATTGTTAAGTATAGCTTTGGAATTATTCCCAGATCACTACCTACCAAATGTACCACCTGGACTCTAAGGAACCCAATGCCACCCGAAACAATAGAAACCCAAGTGTAATCTATCTGCCCTAAATGCAGCCCCCTTTGCTGCCCAATGAATACAATAATGAAAAATATACAAAAAAACCCAAACACCAACCAGCATAAAGAAATACAGGAACACAGGAATTAGCGTACACAATACTTTAATCTCCACTTTCGTCCTTCTCACAAACCTAATTCATTGCTAACAGCAAATTCAATTAATTTTGTCTAGAGCACTGAGTTTTAAGTCTGAATAGGAAAATATGTTGCAGCAATTAGGACAGTTTGAGAAAACATTAACCATTCATAAAAATAAAAAATTACAAAGGAACATTTTGGCATATGAATCACATACAGATTATAATATGTTTGATTTAAAATTCAAGAATAAAAATCACAGTTCATGTAAAGAGTTTTACCAGTGCATAGTGCTGTGAAAGATCGTGGTTCCTTTAAGCCGGTCTATCAGTCGGAATTCAAAGATAGTAATACAGGAAATAAAGACCAAAACATCACTGCAGGGATGACAAATAGTGAACATGAAGGGGAGGTTGCTGAGAGTCAACAGAATGCCAATATGGATACACAAGAACTTCCATTATAATCCCCTAATCATGTTAGAACATCTGAGACCATGAACTCTGTTGCAAGACTGAAGATTTTCATACAAAAGAGAGATGAGGAGTCGCAAAGTAGTTGGACAGTGAGAACCTGAGAGTGGAAGGGTCAGACTACTCGATGGACAGTTAGAAAGGTATAATACTAGACTTTTTAACTTATCTAGTTTTAAATTAAGTCCAATACATGAAAGGTTGTTAAAGCCTGGGCTAAATTTTTCTGCTTCAAGAACAGCTGATCTGTCAAGAACATTGTTGGACTTAAAACAGTTTACACATAAATTGAATTTAAGTTATGCTTTAAAAGGTGTCAATGTGAAAAGTTATATGTTTGTTAGGCTTTCTGCATATAATCCTATGCTAATCCATACTTTAAAACATTTTGGAGACAGTCTGTGAAAGAGATATAAGATTGCTATTTCATAATAAAAAATAAAAAGTCTCATTTCAATCTTAATTAGCAGAAAGGAATGCTCTCAGAGTTTAGGGGTAATAAGAAACTTAGAGTAATGAAAGCTAAAAAGGGGGAGTGCTTCTTTTAATGGATCAGAAGGTGTATATATCTGATTTGGAAAAAATGTTGAAAAATAAAGATGAGTGTTTACTAGTGAATGTAAGTGATATACAGAAAAGTTATAAAGCTGTATATTTGTTTTTATATGAGAATTTAATGGATGGAAATTTAGATATGGAAATGTATAACTTTTGTAAAATAGATAATCATAAGTAAAAGTAACACAAAACAAAAGGCGTATTAAAGAGCACACCAAAGGAATATTTAATAAAGAAACCAGTAAGTGCTTTCGCCCATAGAAGAGTTTCTCAAATTGACATACATTTCTTTATCCCAGCTTTTTAAACCACAAAACCATCACAGGCATAATGAATAAACCATCACCTGACCTAAAAAAGCCACATGACTAAAAACATTAATGCTTTAACCTTTTCTTTTTAAAAAAAAAAGCAATAAAATCTTCCCTATTGTTAAGCCCTGGTGGATGGCATGCATTTAATTTTACTTGCCGAGAATAAAATGCTTACTGGTTTCTTTATTAAATATTCCTTTTGTTTTGTGTTATATGTTTTTAGCATTTTTTTTTTACTTTTTTATTATTACAAATAAAAGTAAGGTTACTTTTTCGGATACCTAAAGTACACAAAGATCCTAAAGATCCTCTCTTCAGGACGATTGTGTCAGGTCCATGGTATATTATAGAAGGAACTTCTTCATTGGTGGATGCTATACTTAATCCAGTAGTACAAGATTTAGATTCATACATTAAGGATTCTTGGGATTTTTTAGATACATTTAGAGTTTTTAACTCTCTATATAAATATGACCCCATTAAAATTTGTATTTGCACTAAAGATATTTGCTCTCTATTTATTTCTATACTCCACAAAATTTGAATAGATTATGTTAGAGAATATTTGAATACATTTTCTAAATTTCCCAACCAGTAAATTAAATTTTATTGCAGCATGGTGCAAGTGTTGTTGGAAAATAATTATTTTATATTTAACATCAATTTTTATAAACAAAAGAAAGGGGTTGCAATGGGCTATTCGGCAGCCTCTGCATTTGTCAGTGTTGTTTTAAGGTGGTGGGAATGTAAGATTTTAAAGCCAAAATGAATACTTTTAAAGTGATTTATTATAAAAGCTTTGCACATGACCTGCTTTTAGTAATAGAAGGAACTTGTGAGAATTGTATAGAATTATTACATTTATTATATCAATGATCAGAATTTTTAAAATTTACTATTGGAGAGAATGGTACTTGGGTGAATCTTTGGATGTATTCTAAGAATGGAATTATAAGGCTACACAGTTTGAGAATAGTATTCATAGGAAGGAGACATTTACTAATAACTATCTACTTCACAAAAGCAATCATCCTCTGTTTATGAAGATTAACCTTCTGAGAGCACAATATATTAGAGCATGTAGAATAAGTAGTGATGATAAGTTGAAAAAAGAAATGTCTCTTATTACAAATTTATTTTTATCTAGGGAATACAAGAAAGAGTTGTTACTAAGTATAGAGAAAGAAATTTTATCTAAAAGGGATAGTATATTCCCCCTATATCAAAGAAACCTTTTGTCAGTAATAGGGAGTCTCCATTTAAACAGAAAGGTGGGGAAAACGAGAATAAAATGGTGTGTAATTTAGATATGACAATGGTTAATCAAGCTATATTTTTTATTATACAAAACAACTGGAAGATTTTAGACGGTAATAATGATTTAGTTAAAGTAGTAGGAAATGTACCAAGTTTTGTATACGCTAATAGAGTTAATATGAAAATGCTGTTGTTTAATGATAGTACTAAAATTATGCCATTAACTACCCTAACTGACAAGAGAAAAGGGATGTTTAAATGTGGAGACTGTAATATTTGTCATTACATTTTAGAAGGACCCTTTATTTCCTTAGACTGTTTCCCGATAGTTTAAAAAGGGGTGATTTATTTGGGTGTATGCTCTTGTTGTATTGCCTTTTATACAGGTATGACAACAAGAACATTGAAAGATAGAGGTTTACTATTAGAATCTTGAGTGCAGGTTAGATAAAACTCGGAATGCCAACTAACAGTTAGGCGATTCTGTTTCATCTAACCTGCATAAGTGTGAGAGAATCTTTTAGCGAATGCAAAGTGCATTTGCACAGCTGTCATCGGTGATGTGAATGTGGTAAGGTTCATTCACGGTACAGTAGGGGATCGGGAAATTAACCTTTTCCCACTGTAGTGCAACCTCGACATTGAAATATATAAGTGGCAGGGGTTGTGGGGGGTGCATGGGGGCTTGCCCCCTGCAAAACATATCAGTGTAAGTAGTATGGGTGTGGTCTGTACTGCTTGCTGTTGTAGCTTTCGTACTGCAACTAAGTTGAATTCGACTTTTGCAGTACTTTCAGCATTACAAACAGTTTACTGTTGTGCTCTTCGGAGATGTGAATCGTAAATATGATAGGTTTATGTTCACATCTTTGATGTTATGATAGTAAACCAAAGATAGAATCAGAGAGCATTTATACAGTATAAAAAAGAACGATGAGAAAAATACCCTTTTCAAGCATAGGATAGAATGCAAGAATTATAAAAAGTTGCTTGTTCTATATTAGAACAATGTATGGTTGATTATAGAGGTGGAGATTATAGAAATTATTTAGAGCAAAGGGAGACATTGTGACAAATAAAAATGGAGGTGAATAAATACCCAGGGCTCAATGATATGATTAATATTAAGTGTTTTTGAAAGAGAGGGGACTTTTATAAATAAAATAATTTTAGTCTTTATTAGGTGTTTTTAAAAAAATTGTTAATAGTTTAATGAGAATATTTTATTCATGCTAATTAATTCATTCATTTGATTGGTTGTTTGTAGTATTTAATGAGTTAGGTTTGTGAGAATGTTATTTTGATGAATCGGAGATTAAAGTATTCTGTACACTAATTCCTGTGTTCCTGTATTTCTTTAAGCTTGTTGGTGTTCAAGTGGTTTTTTTTTTGCATATTTTTCGTGCTTTTGTTAACCACTATTGGATTTGTAGTTGTTTGGTTATTCGAATACAATAATGACCATAAATGAGGTTTTTTTACCTTGTAGAAGACATTTTTATTTAATACTAAGCCATTCACAGTATCCAATTAACTAATATAAGACAAGAAAGTATTTGATGACCAGCAACCCATCTTAATAACTTCAATTGGTCTGCCTTACTTCTTTAAATCCAATACCCTTCCAATATGCAAAGAATGAGTGAAAAATCTCTCTCCTGGAAAACCAACCCACTGAAAATCTCTCCTCATCATATATACAAACTGATAAGTGTCATCCTTTACCCTCTACTGATTAAAACAAAGTCTTAAGAACTCCCAACTTGAGACCATAGCAACCTCCTCACTCAACCCACCAGACACAACCAATCACTCCTGTCATTCCCCAATACAGTCTGCCTGTCCTTCCCCAACTGATCCATTTAAGATCTAGAAAACCAAATGTGCATGGAAGCAAAAACAATGAAACATCCTGCCAAACTAATGACCCCAACAACTCTGACACATTAACCACGCCATAATATATCCATAAATATGACACATAAAGTATAGTCCATCTCCAATTACCAACATTAATCCCTGCAACAAAACCTTCAAATCCTGTCTTGTCAGTCTTCACACTGTCAAACCTACCCCAACACTTCGACATATAAACCACAGTGCAAGATTTAGTGAAGTCACATAACCCTGCCACCCATGCAACTCTGCTAATTGCAGCTAAGTCCACTTTAACTAACTGAATTGCCTTACCTTGTTCCCAACCTGCACCAAATATTTCAACCATAATCCTTCCAACCAAAATGTTTTTTCCTCAGGCATCTGCAACACAGATTTACCTTCCAACCAAAATGCTTCTTCCTCAGGCTTCTGCAACACAGATTTACCAAAACCATTCCATACCCTACCATGCACCTTCCTTTTAAAAACTGCCCAGGATTCTTGTACCAAGCATTTGGTTATTCCAGGCCAGCCTGACACACCTCATCTGGCAACACCATCAGCTCGTACCACTGCCAGATTGCCCCAATAAAAAGTAACCTTTTTTTTCCTGCTCAAATTGAAAGTAACTCTAAAAAGGCTACATCCCTCTTCTGTTTGTCCTTCCAACCTGCCAGACATTAACCTGCAAACCTTTCTCAACCTGTACCCAATGATGCTTGCTCTTCCCCCTTTTTAAGAAAATGTCTACAGATCTTCAAAAGGTATGACCCAGGCGAACTGCCCGACATGCAAAATTCTTAACTCCTAATAGCTCCATAACATCTCAAATGCATACTTTATCCTTGGATTTCACATACCTAATCTTTCCTGCCAAATTACTTATCTTTTCCACTAATCAAAACAAAACCACATCCTGTATCCACTGGCAATCTCAAGAAACCAGTGCCTTGCTTGTGTCTACTAACTTCGACATAGCCAATGGGACACTCACTTCTTCACGTCCCCACAAATGTCCTCATACCTTCCAATGTTCCTTCAAACCCTTCATCTAATAAGAAGACATCCCGATAATGTAGCACCTACTGACTACAGATTCAATGTCCCCTTTACCAACTATGGGTCCTTAAATCCCTGAATTGCCAAACTGCATTATCCAAAGATGCATAACTCCCTTTTGCTTCAGCTGCTAAAATAAATTCATTAAAAGAGTTCCCTTCAGGACAAGACAGATGGTGATTAAAATGAAATGCCCCATCCAACTTTTTAGTAACCAAGCCCAATGGTTAGACCCTAAAACTGGCAAAAGGGGTAACTGTCAAAAACTGGACCGATAACCTACCCAACTTATCTACCAAACCTTCCAAATATCTTCCTTCCCCTGCACTGAACTCAAATGCTTAAAACCTAGTCCATCCCCTCTTCCACTTAATTTACTAGAATATCCCCAAGAAAACTGTGAAGTAATTCCTCTCCCACTGACAGATTAAGAAATTGCCTGAACATATGCTGGAGTATCTGCACCTTAACAGGAGATTGCGTCCCCTATTCCTCCACTTGTTCCCTGAAAGGACACCCCCCACCCATGAAAATTCTTACTGGGTCACAGACCTTGCAATCCCTCAAATGAAGAAGCTAGCCCACAGATGGCTGAAGATCAACTCAGATTGGCCACATTGCCATCCAGGCAGCCACACTGCACACTAGATGTATCCCTGCACACCTCGAACAAGTGTAGGAGAACCTGCATGCCACCCACTAGTAATGCCATGCAATAAAGGCCCAAACTCCCACACACATTTCCCATATCATACCCCTTCTACTAACAGTTCCAAAAAGTATAAGTCATAGTGGCTGCCATATCTTGAGGTGCCTATCCTCCCAAAGCAATGACTGATCCACCGTTTCTTTTTCTGAAACCTCTGGTCATACAATAACCAAGTGTTCCCTGCCCACAGCAGATGAGCTTCATGGATCGTGAGAAAATAAGCTAAAAGTGGAAAACCAAAATGACATCTTTTTGTAACCAAACTCCCATGCAGTATTCAAACCTAAAACCCAATTTTCCCATGCTCTATGTCACACTCTACCTACTCTCCTCCACTCCAATGCTGCCAAAGCCTCCAAAAGATCTTTACTATTTGTAACTTCCACTTCCAATGGGTGCTGCATCAATTAACTCAAAGATATCAACGTATCCCTTCCAAACCCTTTTTTTAATTGAGGCTGGTATATGAGGGGTCAGAAAAACTGCTGCATGCCATGCCCAAGAGTCTTTGTAGCCAAACAATCACCTGGTTGAATACCAAAGTCCAACCCAACCTCTTGTAGTCCTGCCTTCATACCGCATATGAGCAATGCCAAATTCCCACACTATCCTCCACGTGACTTCCCCCATTTGAACCTAACTAAGCCCCTGCTGATCTTCCTTAACTCCTGTGGGACTCCTGACATGACCCAACCCCCTTACCCCCCTAGACCCAACCTGCACCAAGACAGACATTCATACATGAACTGCTAACAACATTTCATTACCTGCAACCACATCATGCACTGTTCCAGCTGTGGGCACATCCCCTGTGACAGCATCCTTCGACTGATGTACCTGCTTTCTACATGTGACTGCCCCAATTGCCTTCTCCTCTTCCAGCTGGACACACCAGGCTCCACCAGCTGATGTAAACACTAAATTTCAGCCATCTGCAAAATAATAGGCAACTGTAAATCCTATGAGAAAAAAATATTATTAATGCAAGGGTCATTGCATTAATTCCCCAAAGACACAGCATGTGGATTCCTATCAATCAGCCATGCTACTTGCCACAAGAACAGACTGATGCATCCTTACACAAAGATCCTCCCAAATACCCATTCCTATTCCCACTGCCAGCACTGCCTTGCCACAGCTGAACCTCATACCTCTCCACCTTTTAATGCAAGAAAGTGCAAGGCCATAAACAAAAGTGGGTCAAATGACCAAAACTAAGTACAATATCAACCTATTGCTCTTACAAACCTAGAATATTGACAACAGGCTCAGTCCAACCACATTTCTGACAAATTTTAACTCTAAAAGAAAAATTACAATTTCATAAATATTAACAGAATATTTAAACAAAACAGCCCACATCTAAGTCATGACTTGAAATTTGAGCTTGTTTAGAGAGTTTCAATGTGACTTATGTTCTATTTAGCCTAATTTAGCAAATGTTTACTTCCATCTCATGTCAGTTAATTTTGCCCGGCAGTCGAAGAGTGATGTGGCACCACAGCCTTATGCAAAAATAGACAATGGGGAGGAGTTTTAAAGGGTGGCCTCTTTTACCGCTCAAATAAAAGCCTTATTCCCAAGATTACCAGAGCATCAATGAATTCATCAGCAACTTTGGCATTCTGATTGTGTGAGACCCTGTTAAGGATTATGACATACCTGCTTCTGAACATTTATTTATTATTTATTTATTTATTTTTACATTTGTTAACTGGGGAAGTCTGACTGGATATAGGTCCATTTGTAGCAGAGGCCTGGGGAGAAAAGCTCCCAGTGTACATAACTAGTGCAATTACAGTGAAATTATTACAGAGAATTATCAGAAAATTTAAATTTGTTTAACAATATATACAGACAGGTACAATTTTTACTCACATACACACAGGACGGGTTGGAAGTTAGTATCTGAGAAAGAAATAGTGATTTTATCTTAAAAAGAGGGAAATTCTAACAAAAGTTGATTAACATATATGGTATCATCTTAACTTTAAATCTTTAAGTAGGAGAGGGATATATAAAATTCTAAACAGTTAGAGGATCAGATGATTGCAATGAGGTTCTCATTTATGGATTCTGTTTGTGTTGGGGTTAGTCAGGGTTTGTACAGGGACAAAGCCAATGCATTTTTAGGTATTTCTTAAGACATTTTTTGAATTGGGATAAGGAGGGGTCATTGCTGAGTTCAGCAGGAAGAAGGTTAAAGTTTTTTTCCGGCAGAGTTGGAGAATAGTGATGCACCAGCTGAATTGTTGGTTTTAACAGTCTGTACTAGCATTTTGTTGGAACAGCGAAGGGTCTTTAAGTTACTATAGGGGGTGATGATATTTTTCAATATGGGTGTACTGTCTGGTTGGTAGAGAATTTTATCAACAACTATTAGTTGGTTATATTGCAGTTGGTTGGATAATTCTAGCCAGTCTAATGACTGAAGGTTAACACAGTGATGGGTTTTATAAGCTGGCCTTGTGGCAAATCTGGCAATATTATTGTAGCAGCTAGTCAATTTATTGAGGTTTGATTTGCTTAGGTTAGCAAAGATGGGTGAGGCATAAAGAAGGGATGATAGCAGATGTGTACGGGCAATAACAGTTCTAGTAGATGGGGTTAGGAATTGCTTAATCCTGTATAAAGAGCCTAGTTTTTTGTTAACTGTTTTAATAATTTTGTCTATGTGAGCATCAAACTTAAGGTCGTTGTCGATGATTACTCCCAGTAGTTTAGTACTAGGTTCTGGGGAAATTATGGTGTCATTGTTAGATGTTATTGTGAGAGGTGGTGAGGGGATCTTGCGAGTGGGAGAGAAGAGCAATAGTTTGGTTTTGTTTGGGTTTAATAGTAGTCTACGACATGTGAGCCAGTTCTCTACTTGGTTGAAAGTGATTTGTGATAAAGCTTGTTGATCTGAGGGGGAGGTGGCAGAGCAGATTAAGGTGGAGTCATCTGCATACTGAATACAAGTTGCATTTGGGATGACTTTATGCAGGTCATTAATGAATAAAGAGAATAGAAGGTGACCTAATACAGATCCTTGTGGGACTTCAAGGGTGACTGGTAAAAGGGATGATAGATTTTCCTTCTATAGTACATCTAGTTGTCTGTCACTTAGGTAAGAATGAAACCAGTTAATTGCTAGGTTATCCATGGGGAGTGATTTTAGTGTGTCTAAGAGTAGCTGGTGGTTTACCATATTGAATGCCTTGGATAGGTCTAGGAAGAGGGCAGAGGAGAGCTTGTTGTTATTACAATTTTGATTTATTGTGTGAGAGAAGGAGAGAAGGGCTGAGGTTGTACTATGGCAGGGTCTAAATCCGTGCTGGGAGGGGGCTAGGAGAGAATTTTGATTCAGATAGGCAAGAAGTTGCTTATAGATAAATTTTTTCCATTACTGTAGCCAAGGGAGACAGAATGGCTATAGGCCTGTAATTTAAAAGATCAGTGGAATTTCCCTCTTTGTGTAGAGGAATAATGTGAGAGATTTTCCAGATGGAGGGGATATAAGCTTCGAGAATTGTTCTATTGATTAAAATTGAAATGGGGTATGCTATTTCATTAGCGGCTTTTGGGAGATATTCTGTAGGTAGTAGCTCTGCTGAGAGGGTGGTGGGTTTCAGTTTCTTAAGTAGGGACTTAATAAAAGATGGTGGTACTGGATCAAGCTTGAAGGGGATTTTATTATCAGGTGTGGGATTGGTGGTAGTTGGGGTATTGGGAGATAGTTTGTTGGCTAGGGATTGCACTGTTTCAGTAAAGAAAGTATTAAAGGTGTTGGCAACAATTTTAGGAGGTTGTTGGAGGGTAGTTAGGGGGGTTGGGGTAGTTGATTGACATGGGTGGAGAAGTTTATTTATGCCTGACCAGAATATTTGTGGTTGGTTTTGGTGTTTTTGTTGCAGATTGCAGTAGTATCTCTTTTTATCTAGCATAATAGACTTCTTAGTATCATTCCTCAATTGTTTATATATGAGGTGGTCTTTTGGGGATTTAGTGATTCTCCAGGAGGTCCACACTTTGTTTCTGCTAATAATCTTTTGTCTTATATCATTGGACAGCCATGGTGCAACTTTGTTATTGGTTCTAATAGTACGTTTGGGAGCATGGTTGTCCAGGATAGCAAGAAATGTAGAGTTAAAGTATGAGACTGCTTCATCTAGTGGAAGTAGTGTTAGGTTGGACCAGTTGCTTGAGTTATGTTCATTCTGTAATTTAGTCTGAATACATTTCTTAGTATTTCTAATGGTTTTAAAGGTAGATTGATGAGGGATGTCATTTATTTTTCTGATTATATAGGTGAGGGAGTGATCACTAAAGTCTTTCGATAGGGTGCCTGTTTGGTATATCTGGGGTAGGTTGTTTATTAATAGCCCGTCTAAGATACTTTCCTTATTGTTAAGCTTATTGATTCTGGTAGGTGAAGAGATCATCTGGGAAAAGCCATGCAAATTTATGTGGATGTAGGGGAAGTCTGCAGAGCAAGTATTCCAGTTGATATTAACGTCCCCAAGAATAATAGTTTCCTGGGGGCAGTAGTGGACAGCAATTGAAGGATACCCTCCAAGGTATTTGTGTTGTCACCTGGGGGAATATAGATATGTATGTTTATAGATTTGTGTTTGTTGATTTGGACCTTTGTGATGAGCATTTCTGCATTGTTAGTGACCAGGGCATTTGGATTACTGGTTTTGGATACTTCCAGAGTGGATTTATACAAGATGGCTACCCCCTCCTTTTTTTAGGGATGCGATCAAGTCGTAACATATTGTAACCTGGGGGTATAATCTCATTATCAGTGGTAGTAGGTTTGAGCCAGGTTTTGGAAAGGCATAATACATCAGGGGAGTGGACATCCAGGAGGGCATGTAAATAGTCTAGACTTCAAGTACTAGAAAACCATCATATAACAAAGTATTTGGAGTCTGCTTTGACACAGACATTTCCTTTCAAATTAAAACTTAAAAAGGTCAATAATACCATCACTGCCAGTCTTACTGTTTTCAAGGACTTCCTGATTAACCCCTCCTGCTCCAGAAACAATATTCTTTTCAGGGGAGCTCCTCTATCAGTTACCAAACACCGCATTTTGTAGCTCACAAATCCAAATCAACATTCCTATTTATTAAAAAAAAAAAAATAGATCACTATTAATCTGTCTGATCTCTCCTGTATATACTAAATTATGATGAGTCACATTGCCTCACAAAACACACCGCAAGGTGAAAACACAGCTAACCCTCACGGCATCTTTTTTTACCGATATCTTGCTTGCGCACTGTGCTCCTTTCAGACGTTAATAACTTTTGAACAAAATGTGTCACCATGTTAAAACTTCTTGCTGCATTTTCTTTCAGACGATTTATTTATTCCATGGAATTTTCATCTTTAAAATGTATTAGGTTTTAAGACATTTAAAGGGAAACACTTTACCATGGAACCATCAAACAACCTAGAAATACTGTTACTAAATATTATGATATGTGAATTGTTTTAATTCATGTCTGCTCATATATACAATTTTAAATCCACATGTATACATTATGTAGAATCCCATATAACATGTATATCTGACTTATTTTCTGAGATGGTAATACTAGTACTAACATCCGACAATGAATCACCCCTATGATCAAAGGCTTAATACTGCACCGTGCATATCTGGTGTAGGCCATTAATCAGAAGAGCTGGAAGCCCGAGAAAAGGCAGTCACAGTGTGCACCCATTAGTAAGTAGCTGGAAGCCTATGAAAAGGCAGTCACAGCATCACTGGTCCAACCCAGTGCCCTGAACGCCGGAACATGGTACCACTATTACCAATGAACCTGACAAATAATCTGCAAACTAGGAGATACCTTTGCAAAGCCAAAAGAAAGACTAGAAGCATGCCACATACAACTAAATGCACCTGCGAACTTACAAAACAACACAGTGTAAATGACTCTCAGCTAAGAACACAAAACACTTTCTCCCACTCTTTCATAAAGATGCTGGACAAGAATAACCACACCGTTCACAGCATGCAGCTTCTATGTAATTGCTCTCTTTTTCCTTAAACACCAGCTGGCGCCACCATGAGACCACACTACCTCACCAACGAAAACTAACCACCAGCAACTGTCAAACCCATAATGGCAAGTTTGAAATGGAATTGCTGCTAGCTGAGGGGGAGAGTTTTCATGAGAATATGAGTGAAACTTGCTCGACTACATGACCATGTATGTATTGCCTGACCTATAGCTGCATTTCTGTCATCATTGCTGCTTTGAATGTTTCTTACATGCAATTTCACTTTTGATTTTTTTTAAAACCTGCCTACATCCAGCCCACTAATCTTATCATTCAACAACCACCACCTTTACCAGGAATCCTACCACGATGACTAACACAGGTTGTCACTGAAAAACACACACATGTATATACCAACTATTATCCACCTCCCACACACAACTATTAATCCAAGGCCTACCTGCACATGCAGTACCTATGGGTTGGCATGGACGTAATCTTGCACTGTAGGAAGTTCATGCCAAAATCTAATCTCTTACCCAGTTACACTCACAAAAAACAACTAAGCCCCTCCTTACACTTACCTCATTTCCTCCCAGCCCTCCTACTCCCCCAATTTAACCCTTTCATCCATACCCTACTAACTAGCTTTCTTCCACTACCATCTTAACTACCACTACTAATCCTACCTGACCACACCTGAAGATGTCCCTGGACATTTACCATATTTATATTCACCAATAATAGAATTGTTGTCAAACCTACATAGAAATTATACTTTTTACCAACATTGTAAATATTTTGTTAATAGGAGACATATTTATAAATCACACATTTTGTTCTTTTTCAAGTAAAAATGTTTTACACTGTGAAATTTCCTTTCTAAGGTTGGCAGCAAACCTAAGGTTGGCATCACTAATTTATTGCTTTATAGGCTGTTCAATCATTTCTCAGCAGTCAGATAGCACATGTAAGGCAAAAGTGGGAGGTCATTATCCCACTGTACCCATCCTTAATTAGACCCATCACAGAGTACAATGCCATGTTTGGTATGTACCTAACAAGACATCTGCAACAAATGGAAAGGCCACAGAAACACCTCACTAAAAGAATCACAGGCCTAAAGCAGATGCCCTATGCTGACCGACTGAAAAAACACCAGCTATACTCTGTCACATATCGTCTACTCAGAGGCGATCTCTTCTTAACATACAAGGCCATGTCAAACCCAGAGCTGTTGGACATGCTACACTTCAAGAATTCCCATTCCATCAGAGCCATACACTACAGGGACCTAAACCTTGTCATCACAATGAATAAAACATACTGGAGGGATAGGTTCCTGACCCAGGGACTCCCCATACTCTGGAATAGACTGCCCATACATGTCAAGCAGAGCACTTCCTTGGCCCTCTTCAAAAGGAACCTTGACGACTGGATGGGAGATAGAAAATTTACCCTGGGGATCACATCAGTCACCCTGCTAGACAGGGGTCCAGGGAAGTAAATATTCTGGGAAGAAATATCTATGGAATTGTTATGGCTAGGCTTGTATAGGCCCTAAGGCCTATAGCCTAGTACTAACCTATGAACCTATGAAAAGATGCAAAAGGTTGGAACAATAACATTGCTCTACATATATGGCTGCATCAATTATTGTCTCAAGGGGATAGAACTGCACATTTTTGTTTTGTCACATAAGAATGTTTCTGCTCAATATACATCTGTAGCTACTATCAGGTACTAGGTACTACTGTTTATTTATTTTTTCTTGATGGTTTACTATATTTCAAAATAATGAAAAATACAGTTGTTCATTATGAGGGACAGCTTATAATTGAAATAACTGTCATTTTTCTTTCGTCCTGATGGCATCATCAGTTGGAAATACCTGACAAAAAATGCATTGCCTTAGAAGTACAATAACCCATAAATAGATCAAATTTCTATTGAAGGACACACAATAATTGTCAAATAATATAAAGGTGCAGCTAATTAGGAAGAAATCAAATGCCTGCAGAATAATCACTTTGTAAATGGCTTTGTAATCACAGAGCGATTTCAGACCTCTCTATTTGACTGAACATATTCAAAATCTCATTATTTAACTGGGAAATATTGCATAATAGAATGTTTGTGTTTATTTATTTTATTTATTTATGTATTTAACATTTGTTTACCAGGATGGTCTGGCTGGACAGCTAGTGTCCATTTTCAGTGGAGTCCTGGGGAGAAAAGTTCCAGAAAAATTATTACATTATATGAGCAATGTATACAATGTCAATCAAGGTACAGTTGTAGAGAGGTTAACAAGCTAATAATACAGAGCTAAATTCAAGTACTAAGTATGGAAAGATTAACATGCTAATAATATAGAGATACATCATGTCTTTATAGACAACAGTATAGGCATGCAGACTATATTACAGTATGTACAAAGAGAGAGGGTGTAATACAATAAAAGCATGGGGAGTACTTTCTTTCAGGTTTACCTCATTATCCAGTAATTGCATAATTTCTCTATTCACCATCAACAATTTTTTTTGAAAAATACTGTACTGTTTGTATTTTTTCTTTGATTTTGTCCTTTGTTTCTGCTTTCTAAGAAGCATTACTGTTACAGCTTCTCTTATTTTATCATCTTTGCATCATAAGTTGCGTCTACACCTTGGAGGTTGTCGGCCATGAACTTCAGTAGAAATTGGAATATACAGACAGAATTCTTAGTAAAGACATGTGAATAAACAAGGGAGAAAGCAAGTCAATCAGTCAGTCAGTCACAGGAGTCATTTTCCTTTTTTAGACCATGTGGTACAGAGACCATGCCTCCTCATCCATGTCTGCCATGCAGTAAGTGCAAGACAGTAGCAAACCTTGTTTTCACCTGTACTGCTCAGGAAAAAAAAAACAATATTATAAAAATGTTCATAGATCAGATTCTCAGATGGTCGAGACATTCATCTGTTAAGTGATAATCTGATTTATCCTGTTCTGTATAAATGGAGACCTAGAATCTATCTTAACAAGCAAAAGAGAGGAGGCAGAGAACTAGTTCTGGTTTGAGAAGTCAGTTAATTGGAGAATCTACACTCATGCTGCATAGAAACAACTTAAGGGCAATTTAGACAATCAAGAATTTACTTTTATGGGAATTGCTGGGATGACTTCTGACTGGAAGTGACTGCAACCTTAGAATTAGTATACATTCTCACTACTTGTACTTAAAGTTCACTATTCTTTGAACTGAGCTGTCATTCTTGAATTTTCAATAGATACCTCTTTGGAATATAGAATGAAGCCAGGGATCCTGGCAAAAGCCCACATAGGTATGTCAAACATAACAATTCTGCACAGAAAGCAACTCAGCCAGGAGCAGAACTGGAGAACCAAGTGCAATGAGGCAGCAACAGTAACGAATGCCCTTGCTAATTATTTGACATGCCTGAAGCTGTAATTGGCAAGAAAACACCTTCCTCCTCCTTCACTGACTTCCAAAAGTAATAGTGCAGATTCCAAGGCAATGTAAACTTGCAGGCAGCTATTGCCTTAAGGTTGTGACATGCTAAAAGACATTAGTGATACAGAAAATAAAGCTTGGACACAATGCATATGAATGAGAAAGTGTACAAATCCTCCTGGCTTGCTAATACCACTAAGTATGAGGCATAAAACCAAACCTAGTTGCTATTACTATCACAACACTAGTAGAAATTGGTGGAGCATGTCTTCATATTAAAGCATGCTATGGCACAATGCTCCCTGTGTTTCAGTATAAGTAACTAGAATGATAGTACAAGTCTCGACAAATGGAAGCTGTATCCCTAATGCTGAGGAGTTATGTGGCTCACAGTACTGTTATGGGAGTATTTATTTATTTTATTTGACTTATTTTACATTTGTTAACCAGGAATGTCTGACTGGGCAGACACCCATTTTTATCAGAGGCCCAGAGAGAAAAGTTCCACATACAACACATAATAACATAGATATAATAGAAAAAAAAATAGTACAATAGCAAATACATAATGAGTTACATCATATATTATATCAGTTTACATCTTGTATCTATTAGACAGAACAGTACAACAGGGACACATATAAACCAGAATAAAGTAATAAGGGGACAAGTCCTGACAAGCCATAGAGAGCTACTAATATTAATATTTAAAAAGTAAAAAATTGTATCAGCCGTGTTTATTAAATACATTCAGTAAACGCAAAGAAAAAGGAGGATGATAAGTCGGCGGGGGGGGTGGTACAGTAGGCTAAAGCAAAAGGTTGATGGGACATTATATATTCAAAAGAGAGAGAGGCCAGAGGTAGATATATTTAACCTGGATTGTTGCATTAGCAGACCCATGTGTTAGTCAGGTGAGTTTTTTCTAATTTTTTAAAGTGAGTAGAACTAGTAGTGGATCTTATATTTTTGGGGAAGTGCATTCCAGTTTTTGGCTACATGACTAGAATAAACAGAGTTGCCTGCAGTGTTAATAGTTTTGCTTACCTTTAATAGTGATTTGTTAGTGGAACATAAAACTCTGTGATTGGAATATGCTTGTAGTATGTTTTGGAGAACTGGTGTTTTTTTCTGGATGGTTTATAAGTTTATGAGCCATTGTTAGTTGATTATAAGATAAGAGGTGTGGAAATTCTAACCAGGAGAGTTTTCTTTAGTGTTTGACAGTGATGTGATGTGATATGTTTGTAAAGTCTGTGGCAAATTTTGCTAATTTATTGTAACATGCTTCCAGTTTCCTAAGTCTGTTTTCTTGAGGTTAGTGAGTATGGGTGATGCAGAGGAGTGCTGAGAAGAGATGGTTTCTTGCAATGGCTACCTTAGTGCTATTGGTTAGGAATTGTTTATCTCTATACAGACTTCCTAGTTTCTTGTGCACCTTCTTTATGGTTTGTGATAAGTGCAGATCAAATCTCATGTTATTATCTATAACAACACCTAGAAGCTTTGTCTGGGTTACTGGTGTAATGATTCCAGATGCAGTAAACAAAAAAGTGGGAGGGGGGATAGTGGCTCTAGAGGGCTGGGAGATAATAAGTTTGGTTTTATTAAGATTGAGTATGAGTAGTTAGTCTGATAGCCATGTTTCAATTGCAGAGAAGGCCTTTTGTGTTAAGTCTTGGAGCTGTTGTACAGTGTGGACAGCACATATAAGTGTAGAATCATCTGCATATTGGACTAGTGAAGCTACAGATGTAGCTCTAGTGAGATTATTTGTAAAGATATTAAAATGAAGGTGACCAAGAATGGATCCTTGTGGGACCACTAGTGTGGCAGGAAGTATGAGGTAGTGATCCTGCAACCATTTTACTGCTTGTTGACAACCTGTTAGATAGTTTGGAACCAGGTTATAGCAGAGAAACTAAGGTTTAAGTTGAAAAGTATAGAAAGAAGTTTGTGTTGAGAAACTATGTCAAAGGTTTTGGACATATCAAGAAAGACGGATGAGACTAGTCCGCCTTCTTTCCTATATTGATAGATGGTATTGGTGAAGCTTAAGAGGGCAATAACGGTACCATGGAATTCATGGTAAGAATTGGCTTAGAGGTAATTGGTTGAGAGGTATTGCATTAGTTGAGAGCGAGTGAATTTTTCCAGAAGTTTGGAAAGTAGTGATAGTATGGCAACAGGTCTATAATTTGAGAGGTCAGAAGAGTTACCACCCTTGTGTAAGGGGATTATGTGACAGAGTTTCCAGATTTGTGGGACTTGGCATTCAGCTATAGAGCAGTTGATGAGAACTGAACCATGGTAGGAAATAGCATCAGCTGCTATATTAAGATATTCTGCTGGTAATTTGTCAGCTACTATTATTGTTGGTCTTAGTTTTTTTAGTAATTTTTTTATGATATTTGTAAGGATGCGGTGGAAGGAGAAAGTTCTTTCATTGTCGTTATTTTCTATTGAGGGTATAGTTGGTGGAGGGGCACAGTTATTTTTGGTTAGCAATAGGATGCTTTCAGTAAAGTATTTGTTAAATTGCTCTGCAGTGGTACCCAAGTCAATGGTGTGGCGGGGGATGAAGTTGTTGCTTGAACTTGTTGTAGGATTGTTTTGATCACAGAACAGAAATTTTGTGGGTTTCTTTGATGTTTTAGTTGTAAATTGATATAATAATTTTTTCTGTCTTGTTTTGATTTTTGGTTTTGTTTCTAAGCTCTTAATATGCTAAAAGGTTTGGCCGATATTTATTTGCATACCATAATTCCCAGGCCTTGTTTCTCAGTTTAATAAGTGTTCTTGTTCCCTTAGTTAGCCACGGGGTATAAACTGCCTTTGCTTTAATTGTCCTTGAGAGTGCTAATTTGTTAAGGATATTGAGGAATGTGTTGAAATATTCTATGTATGCTTCTATACTCCAGAAACAGACAACATGGGACATAAAAAGTTCAGTGCTTCACCATTCAGTACATGAGCATTTTCTTCACATGGGTAAGAACAGCATGCATAACTGGGAGCATGCAGATGCATTCTAGCCCAATACTGCCTTTATTAACTGTATAAAGTAGTATCTCAGTGTCTTTTTCCAGCTTCAACTACAGTTGTTCAGATATTCTTATGCTAATCTGAGTAGATTGTGCACCTACCTTAATCTCTGTATTTCTCTGGTTGTAATACCTCCTGTGACTGTGTACAGATCCTGGCTGCTGCTTGTTATCCCCTCTATCTTTCACTACTATGTGTAAAGCAGCACTGCTGTTATAACATCTTCCTCCCTTTTGCAGTCCTGATTCGCTGCTGTTGAGCAGAGACGGGACAGTCTGAGATTACACTGTGCAAAGATACTTCAATTTAGTTTCATTGGATGTTTCTGAGTTGCATTGCAACAATCCATAAAAGCAAACACTTGTTTTAGTAACTGTTGACTTGTAAATGGTGCCACACCATGCCTTTGATGTGGAGTTTGTAATATGTGGCTCACACCTATGCTATGTGAAGGAACTGTAACGCATCTCCCTGCTTCATACGTGAGGTGGCATGTAACATATTCAGTGATTACGGCAGAAACTAAGTTTCAGTCTGCAGACTCAGCTACAATATCTGTTTTTCTCGAAGAATTTCTTACAATTTTAAAATGTCAGTGCTTAAACTTGCTTAATTTGAGTAATTTTGATTCACAAGACAAAATGATTCCTCATCTGCAAAAATTTGTGTGGTTATATTCTGCAATATAATTAATTACGTAACAGAATATGCTATGATAAAAGGAATGAGATATCCAAACTGAAAATCACATCCCTGCCACAAATGTTTAGTTTCAGAACTGTACATATTGTAAGCCTTCACATACATATCCAGTTCTCTCTGGCTAACTGGCTTACACTAATTTACTTATTAATACACCAAGAGGGGAATTTTATAAAGCATACACAGTCTTTTTAACTATGTAGGTATCATGGGACTCTGCTTACATGAAAGTAAGCAGGTTTGCAATCCAGTAAGCAGTGCAGAGTGGAGAGCACGAGTGCACCAACAAAGGATGTTCTGCAGCATGCAAATCACCTCATAAAGAGGTGAATCTCATGCAGATGAGGGAGGTAGAGTGATCCAGCAAGCAGAGAGGCAGCCCTGAATACCCCATATTTGTATCAGTAGTGTACATGGAAAAATTACATGTACAGGAGTTTAGACAGACAACAGAGGCTGTAAAAACAAAGGTAGATGGACAGAAATGTCATAGCACATAGAGATATGAGCAAAACTATCCACCCTGTTTTCAAAAACATAAGGGAAATAAGTTAAAATGATTTTATTTTTTTTTTATTATCTGGGTAGGTTTGTGAGGCATGCCTCAGTGTGCAAACATGCTTTTATGAAGAAATAAAAAAAAAAAAAAAAAAAAAAGGTTGGAAAAATCAAATGTAATAGTATGTAACAGAAATGTATTATACGACCCTGTGTGGAGTTTCTACAATGGTGGGATAGTGCTATTGCTAATGAGGCAGACCCCTGGAGGTTCCAGGTTGCATCCACAGATCCCTATGCAAATGAGCTGGTTACCGAATAGCACAAATGGGTATCCTTCTCCACATATGCCTTCTGTGTAGGCACAGAACTATATTGGTGTCCACAAAAGAGGTAGCTGACATCAAGGGGGGGGGGTGTCTGAGGATTTGTAAGCTCATTGGAGCTCAGCTGCACCTGTTTGCTTGGTGCACTGCTATGCTCAGCAGGGAGGGTGTACACTGGCTGCTAAGCTTTATTTACCTTCAGGGCACATGTTCCCACATGCTTATGTGGCAAGCTGCCGTGCTGAGCATAACTTTTCAGGGGGTGGTGTGTACTGTGACTGCTGAGCTTTGTTTACATTTTGCAGTGCTTGTTTCCACGTGTTTGTGTGGTGCTCAGCAGCGCTAAGTGTATCTAAAAGCCAATGATATATTAATAAATTATGACACCTGTTTCACTTAAACTAGGGCCATTTAATGTTCTTAATGATGTACTTGGCAGGTGGAATGCATCATAGGTAGCCAATCACACAGGCTGCACCTACAGCAGAGCACTATAAAAGCTGCATACACCCTACAGTCTGATTTCATCCCCTTACACTGCATCAGTGGAGTACAGACTTGGGAATTTTAACTGAAGGAATGCTAAGGCCTGCTGCAGGTCTGCTACATCTGTCATGGCTAGATGCTGAGGTCATTAGTGGTGCTGCTGACAATAGGCCTAGACTGAGAAGGAGAAGAGTGTTCAGGCCCAGGGTAACCTTCCAGGGGTTACATGAGCTGGAGATTGTAGAGCACTACAGGGTGGACAGGAACATACTACAATAACTCAATTAGCACTGCTACACTCAACTCAGACCCAGAGCCAACAGAGGGAAACCCATCCCAATGGAAACAAAGGTATGTGTAGCTCTTAGGATACTATCTACAGGTACTTTCCAAAGACCACCTGTGGAAGTGATGGGGGTCTCGCAGGCATCAGCATCCGGGGTACTCTATCAGTTCCTGGATGTCATGCTACCACATGCCAGTGAGCACATCTATTTTTCCCTCACCCCTGAGGTAAGGGCCATCAATATGCAACACTTCTACCATGTAGCACACTACCCTGAGGTACTGGGTGCCATAGATTGCATTCATGCACACATAAAGGCACCACCCAGTGAGGGGGTAGAATCAACATTAACTGCAAGGGTTATCACTCCATCAGCTGCCAATCATGTGCAATGCTCAGAGCATTATCATGAATGTGTGTGCTGGCAGACCTGACAGATATCACGACTCCCATATCTGGCAAGCATCACAGCTGCACCAATGTTTGCTAAGAGGGCATCCAGCACATCCATTTACTGGGGGATGCTGGCTATGCCCTGGAACTCTGGACAATGACACCCATCAGAAATGCACACACACCACAGAAGAATGCCATAATGAGGCATATGCACAAACTAGGAGCATCATAGAGCATGTGTTTGGGCTGCTGACATCACAGTTCAGGTACCTCAGTATATCTGGTGGAGCCCTGAAGCACTCTCCTGCCACATGTACTCAGATGTTCACAGTATGTGCCATGCTGCATAATATGATCCTGCAGAAACAGCTGCAGTAGGATCAGCAAATGGTAGGGATACTCAACCCCCCACCAGTGCCTAGATCCCCACAGCCACACCCACAGAAGGACTCAGAGGAAGAACCCCCTGAGGATTTCCCTGTAGGCAGATGTAGGTGTGCTCAGTATGCTGTGGCCTTAGCCAAGAGACAACGCATAGCACATGCACTGACAACCTAGGGCCCTAGAGACTGACACCTTGCTCTGACTCATACACATATAGTAAAAAGGATGCCAACCAGCCCACATAACCTGTACCTAACCATGTACTGGCTGTGTACTGCGTGCATCAGACAGAGTCAGCCCTGAACTACAGGTCTGTCAACTGCTACATTGACAAGGTAAGTCACTCAACTATACACCACTTGTAAGGGGTACTAGAATATGGTAGCATATGTATAGACTTTCATGTATGCAAGGTAATATAGTCGGCTACTGGGCTACTTGGAGAGATCTAACAGCCACATGTGACAACAGGTACCCTGTCCAATAGTGTGCTCCATAATATTCATTCAGCCACATGGCTGGAAGATCCACTACATTATTCAAGGGAGATGGCAAGCAGTGGGGTCACACAACAGTTGCACAACTGTCTATGCCAGTAGATCATAGGCTGGTTGTCCCTCACTCCCAACACATCAGTGTTCCCATACAACTCCTGTAACAGTAAGTCAGCAATGATATATCAGCAGAGCAGTCAATTCCAGGCTGACATAGAACCTGGGCTCATGCTGTATGTCTCACTTAATGTAGGGGCGACGATGTATGTCTATATGCTGTTGAGTGTGTGAGGAATGACATATCTCTGTCAGGAGGCTGGTGTGGCTCAGTGGGCTAGGTACATTAGCATGATCAATGATATTAATGGTTTGAATCTGGCAGCATCCACATCTGTTGATTGTAAGGTAGTCATATGGTGGAATTTCCACAGACTGTCATATTCCTCAATCTGTTACCACAGGAAAGCTGGACAAGTCAGAGAGAATGGGGGACAAAGGGCCAAAAGTATAGACAGACATTACACCTGCTCTGATTAACTTAGAAGGTGACTAGTACAACAGTGGGTTGCATAAGAAAAGAATATCTGCAGGATGTAAAGTCTGTCACTTAAATGTGTCAGTACTTAGTACAATTCAGTGACTGCATTTTACAATACTTTACCAGAATACCACAAATGTATGAGGAACAGACCAGACATATGGGGCAAAACACTGGACATTCTGTAGAAATATATACAGTGAGAGGTATGCAGACTGTCACCCTCTGTTTGATGTTACATTATGTACCCCAGTCACATATTAAGTACAGCACACAGCCGGGAAATGCCATGGACAATTTCAGGGAAGTGCTGAACTGTAGAAACAGGTACAGCAGCCAATGTCTGCAGCACACAAAATCCCAGACTGGAGTACAAGTAGCTCTGTCCTGGAGTCACCTTGTAAGTACTGACAGTCACACTGGGCATGCTGCTGCACTTAGCTAACATGAGTGCAGTTCTCTTGCCTCTTCATCACAAACACTTGCAATGTGGAAATAAATCTGTACATACAGACAGCTACATATACATATCTGTCCCAATCCCCTCTCATATGATTAGTGTATCTGTCGGCATGTACTCCAAATACATATTATATATATATATATATATATATATATATATATATATATATATATATATATATATATATGCATGTATATATATATGTATATATAGAGAGAGAGAGAGAGTGCAAAAGAGCTATATTTATTACAGTGATACATAGACTCTTCACATATATCTACATAACACATACACATAACATACACACACACAGCAACATTAAAAGAGAAATCCCTGTTATACTCATTTATATATATATATGTGTGTGTGTGGGGGTGGTGTATGAATTTCCCCACATACCCTCAGAATGCTGAGGTTATCTGCACTCACACATCAAAACAGTTGTCCAAAGGAACCAGACCAAGGCTGCAACAGTACATAATCTACTCACCCACAGGCCCCTGTGCCTGCAGAATGTCACCATGTAGACAGACACAGGTGAGAAGGTGAAGTAATGTGCAATGGTTTCAATGCATGCCTTGGAAAGGCCAAATTGTCCTTGGTCACATGTTTGCCTATCTAACTGCAACCAGCCACATATGGCCATGTTGGTAACTGTACACACATAGCAGGGATATTAGCAAGTATCCCACTCCTAGGACACTAGATACAATAACAGTTCCAAGCAATATCACTCTGCAGGCCACATATGCTGTCCAACACAATGCTAATTTGCGTACTCTACAAGTATAGTGCCTGCAATCACGTATACAGATGTAACCTGTGGTGCATGCAATAAATACTGCAATCTATTGTGTGTAATAGTAGATAGGTAGGGGTTCTAATCTCCCATTTGCCAACAATGTATGTGCGTGTGTAAATATATCCTCTTGCAGCACTATGGACATGTCCATTTGGGCTATCCCCATGCAAAGGATATGCATTTTATGGTCATGTAACTAGCCGATGGCCTCTAAATTGCCTTTCTCTACAAGGGCTGCTGATGTCATCCACCTTAAAAGTGCTGGCTGACAATCTAATGTTAGATAAACTCCATGGTGCATGCACTAAGTTCTGCAAGCTGTAGTGTGTAATAGTAGATAGGTAGGGGTCTTAATCTCACATAAGCTAACTCTGTGTATATGTGTAAATATATCCACTTACAGCACTATGGACATGCCAATATAGGCTATCCCCATGCAATGGTTATGTATTTTACCACCTGAAGAGCACTGGCTGACAGTCGAATATCAGATGAAGTCTCTGGTGCATTTGATAAATACTGCACGCTGTAGTGTGTAACAGCAGATAGATAGGGGTTCTAATCTCACATCAGCCAACTCTGTGTGTATGTAAATATATCCCTTGCAGCACTACAGACATACCCATGATATGCATTTTATGGCCCTGTAACTAGCTACTGGCCTCTAAATTGTCCTACTCTATAAGCCTGTTGATGTCATCCACCATAAGGGTGCTGGCTGACAGTCTAGTATTAGATAAAATCTGTGATGCATGTGATAAGTACCGCAAGCTGTAGTGCATAATGGTAGATAGGTAGGGGTACTAATCTCACATCAGCTGTGTTTTGTGTGTGTGTGTGTGTGTGTGTGTGTGTGTGTGTGTGTGTGTGTGTGTGTGTGTGTGTGTGTGTGTGTGTGTGTGTGTGTGTGTGTGTGTGTGTGTGTGTGTGTGTGTGTGTGTTTAAATATATCCCTTTACAGAACTATGGGCATGCCCATATTGGCTATCCCTGTGCAATGGTTATGTATTTTATGGCCCTGTAACTAGTGCTGGCCTCTAAATTGTCCTCCTCTGCATAGTCATAACTGATTTCTACCACCTGTCTGACACAGACACAGGATATCTGTAGATGTGTCAACTCGTAACAACACCTTGCAAACTTGTCAGTTCAGAAATCCCAGGTGACATGTATCAAGGGTAGCAGACCTTATCACAAAGTATGAATGCATGATTACACTGACTATCCCCACTATCCCTGATAGACTGTTCTGCACATATGTACATAAGGAGCCATGCACATATACTGCTGTACCTTGCTGATGTCATATTTCTGCTGTGCTTCTATGCCATCCTGTGCTGCTATATTAATGCTATGTGTCCACACTTGTCATTCTGTAACACTACCACCAGTACAATGTCATGCAACATAAGATACAGAAAGTATGATGCATAGTCCTGACACATGCCAACATACAGTACCTGTTGTGGACCATGTTTCATGGCAAAACAATACTGTACTACACTAGTACATGTGAATTAATATAGTATCCCTCTGCATCAGACACATAGTTGCATTTCCCTGCATTAATGTTAAGGATAACAGGGATATTGCACAGGTATCATCACATTCACAGGGTGTGGTGTGGGTGTGCTGGCAGCCTAGGCTATATCAAACAGTTGACAGCATGTGTGTGAGTCTGGAAAGGGTGTGGGTTAGATGGGCCATGAAGAGGTGGCGTGTGTGTCTGTAAGTGACTAGCATGTGACAGTGGTGGCTGAGTGTGTGCATGTATACAGTCAAGCCCTACATGTTTGTATGTTAGACAGCTGTGGACTGTACATGGTTGAGTGCACAGTTCACCGTCACCAGCCACAAACACAGGAACTGGCTCTGCCAGGAGCAGCACTGGCACCACCATGCCGAAGGTCAGATGTGGTGCTAGTACCTAACAGTGACTGCAAAATGCTTGGACTGTGTCCCACCCAGGACAACATGCCCATAGCCTGTCACATCATGATGTGGACAACACACTTCCCCCTGTAGCACTGGAGGTACTACCACTATGAGAGCGTGATTGTGCATGGCCACGTGGACTTTCAGCGGATGGTGTTGCTGACCTACGTCCATGTGTCCGATGCCCAACTTCAACCAGATGTTCCACTGTCTGTCCACTGCATCAGTGAAACAATCCAGGGTGTCCCCAATGCGGTGGAGGCAGTCACAGATATCAGAATGTGCTGCATCCATAACCCTAAGCATATACTTGATGTTCCATTCAGAACATGCCTGTGCCTCCATGATGGCCTGAAACATACATTCAGTGACTTGTGATGTGACACCAGCAACAGTTGGTGGACAGACAGCAGGCCTCCTGAAAGCACCCCTGTCAATCCACCTGTGTGGTACTTCGCTAACTCTCTGGCTATGGCCAGTGTCTACATTCACTGGAGCCATAGTTGCCACACTTCCTCATTCAGTTTCTCCACCCTCTGACTGTCCAATATCTGTGGCCTCTGGGGTCTGAGTATGTGTGGGCATAGTGACTGTGTGGGGATACAATGAGGGCAGAAGAGGTATGTCAACCTCTGGGACAGATTCGGCCTCTGACATCCCCACCTGTGCTTTCTTATGGCCACCATCATCATCAGAGTCCGATGAGACACTGACATCAGGATGTGATGGGGACAGACTCCAACCCCCCCCCCAGTCAACTATGAATACCAGGACAAAAGCAGTACATTATTACCTGCACTATTATGTATAGTAATCCACACAGACTCATACAGATGAGGATCCACAACTGCATCACCAGACCCACATCTTCTCATCTCCATTCCCAAGCACAACAGACAGCCTCACAACAGCATGCATATACAAGTCAAGGCCTTTATAAGATGCACTTCAGCTACATCCAGTGAAAGTTGCCAGTACAATATACCTGTAAGGTATGCAGTATGACACTATATGTGATAAAACTACACATAAAACCCAGTACACCTATCTTGGGAATGATATGCCAGTGCTAGTTTCACTGTTTCAGATATGTACCACCTCCCTTTTGTGTTTGAACAGGCATCTTGGAGTAATTACCTCATGTATGCCAGGCTATGTAGTCACTCATAACTATAGGTGCAGACGTGTTAATGTTCAGTCAAATGCACACCTGTGATTACCCAGTCTATGAACTGCACTTAACTGTTCCAGAATGGAACATACAAATATTCTACTCTGGTTAAACACAACAGTTGTACATAGGGCAGTATGGCAGCCTTTAACTTTCATAGGTATATATGTTCTGTAAAACAGCAGTATCATACTTACCAGGTACAGGACCATAGACTTGGGCTACACCTGATGGACCTATGAAAAGATGAGGGAGAATTATTGTCAACAGCACCAAATGTTGCAGCCCTACAAGGTAATATGTGCATATATCCACATGCACAGTGGCTACTGTGTTACTGGCTGTATTGCTGATATTCTGAGTATATGTGCACAACTGAGCTTATACCCCAACCTCCTCCCCCCATGCAGACAAACCAGACACCCATGTAGTGGTATGTACAGCCTGCCACAGTGACTGATACAGTATTACACTTGTGAACACAATAAGCTTACCGGGATGCTCTTCTGCTATGGACACCGTGGCACCCACCTCCATGCTCTATGGTGTGATGAATGTCTGGGAATTGTGTTTTCCTAGTTTCACCAGGAATTTCTCTGTGGCTCAGAGTGGTTGCTCTGTTGCAGGCCTTCCAAGGGTGGCTGTATGATTCCTGGCAACATCAGCTGCCCTTCGATGTACGGTATTCACCATGTCTGTGGCCTGGTGTCGGATCTGCTCATAGGTCCTGTCATGCTAGCCAATCTCACTGACATCCCGCACAAGGTGTGCTCACAATGCTGCCCATTGTTCCTGATTATGCCACCCCCTGGACAACAAGATCTGATGATGCTGTCTTAGTCCGTCCACTATTATCATGTTCTCTGCATCTGAAAAGGGGACATGTCATCTGCAGTACATGGTTCATAAAAGACAACAAAAGGGGAACACATTACAGGACCAGATACGTGGACGTCCACTAGGTACAGATTCAGCATGCCCATAAAGGCCTGCACTATTCACTGCTCCCTCACACATCATACCCCACAGTCTGGCAACAAACTATGTGTGTGGATACCACCAAGATAGTAGTATTACTGGGGCATGTCCCTGTGTGCCGTGACTGCTGTATGTTCCTACACCCAGCATTGCAATCTACTGTGGTGTGTCCACTATGGGCAAACACCCACTAAGATGTCTTATGGCTACTGCCAGACAAATAGTAGTGTGCTATTAGAACCACTATATGGGGACAGTCCAGCAACACTAGTGAACCACAAGGACAGAAAACAATGAAACCTGCTGTAGTATATGTTCCCTGTAGGCATCATACCTCTTAATTATGCAAATGTTTGCAGACTGTTAAGCTTTTTGACTAATAATTTTTGTCATTGTCACACAAAATTGTGGATTTCTAGAAAATTGTTGGCAAATCAGTGAGGGTTGATGTCCGAAATTAAAGACAAATGTCTGAGTTTCAGACATCGTACCCTTCAGAACATAGTCATGTTACTGTAATACCTGTCATTATATTAACTTTCTTAGTGTGGAAAAGCAATATTTAACAAGTGTCTCTAAGTTTGGCCCTTTGTCCCACCATTGATTATGGCTTTGTCCAGATTTCCTGCTGTAAGAGGTTGACAGGTATGTTAGGCATAGCTGTCAACCAAACAGGAACAGATGTCAACAGAATCAGGACCTTAGCCAGAGTACATCAGGGACACTTTTAAAATGTTAGAACTATTTATGTGAGACATTGAAAGAATGACAGGAGGTGAATTGCTGTACATCATTTGACATTACAGGAGTGTACACCATTACTTATTGTTACTACTATGTATTATGTGTAATTCACTAGCTTTCCTAAAAAGCCATCCATTGTAGGAGGGATTAAGAGATACAGGGCTTAGATTTGATTGAAAATCATGGACGGTTGAGTGGCATGCCTGTGGGTGTAGGACAGCAGAGTATCAATGACATGCCATTACCATAGATCTAAGATGGGCTTACTTCTGTAATCCCTATTCTCCATACCTCCATCCCTTCATCTGCATCCTGCTATATGGGAAAATCAATTACATACCTGGTGGAATGCAGTACTCCTTTGTTGAACTTTACTTCCAGTAATCAAGGAAAAAACAGCACAAATGCCCAATGTAACTCCTGCACACTCATTTATTCAAAGTCAGTGAAACAAGTAGTCAAAAACACATAAACGCCTATAAATCCAAGTATGTTCCTTTTCTGTGTTGCTTCCAGTAATGTTTTGCAAAGACTGTCTCTGTGTGAGGTAAGTCTCATACAGACTTGTTCCCCATAACCAGTTGCTTGTCTTTTTAAAGTACTGCTCATTAGCAGGTAATTGCCTCTGCACTAGTCTGTGGCTCTGATATGCTAATTGCAGTCAAAACAGCTGATGAGATGCCACCATAATGCAATATATATAAGGCCTTCATGTAGACCTGAACCCCTTTCTTAGCTGTTCAGATGGACATTACTGAGGTGTGGAGACTACAGAATCACAGAGGGTAAGTATCATAACTGTGAACTGTAGAGATTTATGCAGTATGTCCACAGTTTCACCTCATATGTGTGGTTAGTGTCTTATGACATTGTGGTCATCTGGCAAATCAATGGCACATCATTGTAGATTGAAGTCAGTAATGACACATTTGAGTGTCAGACTTCATAACCATCGGAATATGTATGCTAATGCAATAGTTGTTATTCTATCAACTATCTTTGTAAGAGCAAACTGTAAAACATGCCCCTATCTCTGGCCTGTTATCTCTCCATTATGTATAGCTGTGTCCAGTTTCCTTGTTCTGGGGGATTGGGAAGTATGCTAGGTCTGTTGAAGCTACCTTTACATAGAGTTGTGTGCGCTACAGGCTGCAGCTGCTGCTGCAGCTAATACACATAGGTGGGAGTGTGAAAACTCTGGAGGACAACAAGCTCTATGTATAACTGTGGCAGCTGTGGCAGCCCTGTTGTTACAGCAGAGCCAGGGTAAGGATACACTTTACAATCCAATCAAGGCATGTGATTAAGGTGGAAGCACTTTACATAATCGAAATACTGAAATCTCGAATGTCATATGGTCAAGACCATATGATCGACATTTCAGTATATCAAATATGTAAAGTTTTAAAAAATAACACTTTACTTACCTTAAAACGTTACGTGCACACAGAGGCAAGGCTTCTTGTATGCTCTGTGTGTACGTAATGTTGTTATCTTTTTTGTGGTGTTGACAGGAAGTGGGAAATCTCCCGTTTTGTGCTTCTGCATACAGAGCAATATGGGAGATTTCCCTTTTCCCCACTGTAGCGCGATCTTGGATTTGGTATATTTAAGTAGGGGGGGTGGGGGGGTGCCTGCAAAAGCAATGTTTGACTTTTTTTTTTTGCGTTTCATTTTAGAAGTTCGAGTTTCCAAAACTCGATCTTTTGGTCTCGACCATATGAGGTTCGAGATTTTGGGAATTCAATCTTCTAAAGTGAATCCGATTAAGGTACATCTGTTATGCAACAGTGCCAGTGACAGAGTAGTAGGCAACATATATTTAGGTTATATGGATATATGTATTTTGTGTCTAACTGCAGGCCTTTAGCTTGCAAATCTGGATAGTACTTAAATAATATAGTTTCACCCTCATAACCAAACAAAGCAAACTGTGGGTGAATCCAGCATTACCCACACCCAGTCATGGGTTATTGCTATTATACAATGGTGTTTATTTTTGTTGTGTTATGTTTGTGTTGCTGTTATTTAGGTTTTTGTTTGCTTTAGTTTGTATTCTTTCACTTTGTCTGAGATAAAATAGTCCACACTTTTAGTTCATGTTTATTGTTTATTTTATTTGTCTTTTTATTGAAATTCTATTCCTTCTAGCTTCTTATCTATAGTATTCCTGAAAAACTCTTGGTTAGGGACATGCTCTGTCCTCTAGCAGGACTTTTTTATTAGTTGCTTTGCAGATTATGTTAGGGAAGATGGGACAGTACTTTTCCATTATGTGCCAGTGGAAACACAAGGTTAAGAATACGATTCTGTATGTTGCCCCAGTAATGGAAAAGTACCATTTATTGTAAGTCCTATCATGAAGTAGAATTACAGCACAGGTGAGGTGAGAGAGGCAGCCACTCAGGCACAAAGGTTTAGGGGGCACTATCGAGAAGTGCAGTGCTTGCATTTTTGTGGGGTGGGTTTCTATATTCTCATTTCTGAAAATTGTTAAAGAAAGCCACTTTGGTACATTGTATGTTAAGTGTACATTTTAAAAAAAAAAGAGGTAGAAGTCCTGAAGGAGGATAGATCTGGCTTTAGCAAGTAGATTGCTCTTCACAAGCTGAGGGATGGAGGACTGCATCAAGAAGCAACTGTGGGTCTTGGGTGATTCAGCTACAATATCTCACACTTTTTGTTTGTTATGGGATGCTTGGTGTGTTGTTTTCTACATTTGCATGTTTTGCCCTCGCCACTGCATGATATCTTAGTGACTGGGCATTTGTGTTAGTTGTTTTGGATTTACAATGTCAGAACTACAAAAGTTTGCACAGAAAGGCAGTTCCAGAACCACACACCACATACTTAATAAAAAATAACATTTACTGAGCACGCTTTCATCAAAAGACTTCTTCAAAATAACAAAGTACTCAGTAAATTTCCATTTTAAAGCCACATTCAGTATGTCATAGGTTGAAAAGTCACACAAAGCTTGACATCATTTCCTCTTAACCTAATCACTTGTAAAGCCCTAACCACCCTACATAAAAATCAGAGCACCAAGTGTTAATCTATACAATGTCTCTAAAAATGTTATATAAATAAGTAAACCATCAGTTCATATGCAAATAGTCACATTTTCCTAAATCAACCACAGATGAATATTATTAAATGTATTTAATATAAGACTGCATGGCTCATTCATTAATTGATGTCTTCACAGTAATGTAATTGAGCTGCATCAGAAGACTGTATTTGAACCCAGGACTATATATGGCAAAATGTACTGTATGTAAGGCATTTAACAGACTGAGCTATTGAGTCAATGGGACAGCAGGTGTATTTGCAATTGCAGACATACAGGCTCTGACACACATTGCATTCATTAGTATGTACATGGCTTTATAAAGCTGTATTTCTCTACCAGGGTCCCAGTTGAATATTTACTTTGCCACTGACACCTTAGCAGGCATCTTTCTACATGTTGCCAGTAAAAGCGCACATTTACCATCTATCACAGGCCTCACTGACATCCATTATTATGTCTTTGGCTGTCTAGTGGTGTATTATTGGACTAGAGTGAAAGGTACACTCCCATCTTTTCCATTAGTTTTTTAATTCCAGTTTGCATGGTGCAGTGCAACGTGCAACTCTGCTAAGACATGCCTAATGACTGTAAGTGGCAATCACTATGTTTTGATGAAAACACCTGTTTTAATCCAGATCTGTGTGGTGGGTTAATGCAGTGTACTGTATGTGTGATGTGCTCGGGTTCCACCCATGGCAGAGGTGTTTATTTTGAACATGTGTGCGACAATGCTATAAACACATTTAAGCATTAAAGCTCTGTTTAGCTGAGCTAAGCAAAGCTGTGCAATGTGACATGCTGTACAGCTCTGAGCTAAAAAATATAAAGAAAAGAATAAGGTGGTGATAGGAAAGTGTTGAAATGGGAGCAAGCATGGGGGGACCTAGAGTGAAAGGCGGGTATGGATGTGTAAGAAGGGAGTAGGAAAGAACCATAGCTATCCATTTCTTGTACAGCAACAGCTGTGCACTTTGACAGATTTGTACATGTGTTTGCACTCTCCACCACACAAAGAAGGTTATGGATAACATAACTGCATTGCCAAGGCAATTGGACCAAATTACTTGTGTCCAGTGGACACATGTGTGAAATGGAGCGCTACGTATGGGACATTTTTTTTTGGGACAGAGGCCCATCTTTTTTTTTTTTTTTTTTTTTTAAGGAGGGAGTGGAATGTTGGGGAAAGGACACAGGCACATGTAGGGGAGATAGGCTGGACAGGAGAGGGTGCATTTGCAGACAGATAAGACAGACAAGACAGTAGACAGGGGTGGTGTGTGACACATGAGGGGATGAAAACCTTGGATGGGGAGGGTATTTTGGAATCCAAGTCCCATGTGCCTCCATACAGCAGCAGCATGACTCAAATCCCCACCCATGGGACTGTCTGCACTGCTCCTTCACTGTCCCCAAGGTTGGCTGTGATGGAGGCTGGGTGCCTGGAGAAGCTGCCCCACCAGGTAGGCCAGCATGCCCTGAATCCAGCACAGGTGGCATTCATAGCTATGATGAACAATCCTGTGCACCATGACTGGCATTTCAGCCTGGGTGACAACACCCTCACCACCACTGCTTCCAGGGGGAGGCGAGGCCCCACCCCTGAGGCAGTCCTACCCAATGCTATGGGTACTGCAGGGACAGCAGAGTGGGCACCACTGGTCTAGGTCCCCAACATGCTGGGACCCAGGGCCACGGCCGATTAAGGCAAGGTAGGTGGATCAGCTGGAACTGGCCTACCTTGACGTGCTGTGGTAAATGAGGTATAGCAATAAGTATAGGTTGGTTCTATACAAATCATTTTAGTAATAACAGCATGGCACAACATTGGACTTAACCCAATTACACTTCAATGCATATTATGTGTAACACAAAAATACATAACACAACAGTTAGCATGTTAAAACCATGCCAATAACAGTTACAACATAAGACCAGCAACATAGGTAATTTAACAAGCTATGTTAATATGCAACCATTTTAATACATAACAATAATAAAATGCGTGTCTCAAAATACAGTTAATGTAACAATGGATGTTAATAGTAAACCATAACCAATGAATAACAATAATAAATAAATGAAGATAATGGGTGGGAGGGAACCAAAAACAGTCCATTATTGACATTGCAGATTATATCCCTGACAACAGTACTACTATCTACTCTACAGGTCTGTATTTTTTTATGTGTACAGTGACTACAAGTCTCTTATAGCTGATGTAGCATGTACATACCTCTCAAGCTATTTTCATAGGAGACTATGGGCCAAGCAGTAACAACTGCAGGTACACAACTACACAGAACACTTGCACATCAAGTGGACCTATATAACTACCAAGGTGTTCTGTCTGCTGATTTGGTAATAGTTTGCAACCTAGGTAATCATTTCCATGGTAATCCTGTGACAGTTGGATCATGCAATATTAATCATAGTACGTGACATATTAAAACTTGAGAGACATGTATGTGTATAGTATAGACACTGAACAGCTGTCATGCCTTGGTTGGCAGGAATGGGAATAGAATCAAATAGCAGTGACTGCAGGGGATATTTGCATAGAATGTATTAATTGACTGCAGCAACTTTTAACAGAAACTCCAGGAATACAGCCATATCGGGATTACACATTTTATTTCTGACTCAACATTGCTGATGAACACATTCTTGCTATCTATTTTAACAGTCTTTAACATGTAAATATACAATCATCTAACCATGTTATGGGCTACCTTACCATTTACCTGTAGTTCCTGTGGAGAGAGAAATTGTGGGCATTACCTGACTGCTAGTGTGATATTTACTGCTGCATACCAATGAACTTGAACCAGACTATATGTGGCAAAATGTCCAATGAACAGAGCATTTAACAAACTGAGCTACTGAGTCACTGCTGCTTACTGAATGACTATTTGCCTTGAGCTCACCTGGAACCAAAATATGACCTGGTAGTATTACTACAGTAAAATAAACCAAAAAAGTGGATATACTGCCAAAATATAACCCAGAAAAGTACTAAAAGCAGTATTCACGATGAACAAAGCCAAGTCCACCAGGTTATTAGTTTTTATTCACTAGTTTAAGAACACACCACGTATACATTGACCATGAACGCCTTAATAAAACATTCACAAGTGTTTTCGTCATACAATGACCAGCATAATTTAATTTCTTTAATGTATACTTTGACTCCATTATAATCTACCAATAAAATTCCACTATTCATTAAATAAATATCATTAAATTAAAAAAGGTTAAAATATCACAGTATATTAAATATGTAATTAGAAAAATTTAAAATAAATCATTTATACTATCCTAAAAAAACTCACTTTAAAATTATTTAATTATTAAAACTACTATTTAAAATTGTTTAATGAGCAGCAAAATCCAAGTCCTACACATACTTCAGTTAATAATGTGCTATTAATACCCTCTAATGGTGACTAATATTATTACATTCAAAGTTTTGCAGACCTTAGCTTCAATAAAGGTACTATAGAAATGCAATCATTTAGACCGGGGGCTTTGTCAGCTTCCAAGGTAACCTGCCACCAAAGTTCTCTAAATTCTATTTTGTCTTCCCAAAGTCCCCCTCTAATATCACTTTTTACTTGTTCTAAAACAATAAATTTATATTTATAATTAGGGCAAACTTTTGTGTGTTTATATAGAGCATTACTTTCCTTTTCCACGGAAATTTCATATACATGTTCGTAGATCCTTCTTTTCAGTTTCCTTTCAGTCTTTCCTATGTAGAAGGATCTACAGTTTTCACAAATAGCTAAATATACTATACCTACTGATATTTATTTAATGAATAGTGGAATTTTATTGGTAGATTATAATTGAGTCAAAGTATAAATTAAAGGAATTAAATCATGCTGGTCATCTGATGAAGTCTATTGTATGACGAAAACGCTTGTGAATGTTTTATTATGGTGTTCACGGTGGATGTATACGTGGTGTGTTCTTAAACTAATGAATAAAAACTAATAACCTAGTGGACTTGGCTTTGTTCATCGTGAATACTGCTTTTAGTACTTTTCTGTGTTATATTTTGGCAGTATATCCACTTTTTTGGTTTATTTTGGTATATTTTTTGTGGTTCCACGATGGACGGCTCACCACTTCCTGATTCTAAGAGGCAGGATGAAGCAGGGCAAACGAGGAAACTGACTGGCCAATTAACAGCCCTGGTTGAACTACTTACTCCACTCAGTCAGTCGTTTGTGGAGATATGCGGCAATGTTATTCAATAGCGCTCCTCCAGAACCGAAGGGTGGAATATTTGGAGTGGAACTGTTAACCGGAAACAAGGAGAGCTTATTGGCAGAGTTTCGGAAGCCGATGACCTTGGTGAATCTAATAATGGGGTTAATGAAGGTACTTTTAATGCCACTAACACTCCAGCTATTTTTAAAAATTTGGAAACAAGATTTGGCCCCCATGGAAGTAACAACGTTAATAATGGACTAAATTCCTGTAACAAAAGGGGCTCGAATTCAGGTACTGTGTTTACAAATATACACAAAGAAACTACTGACTGGTTAAAGAGCAAATACGTGTTCAAAATTGATGGTAACAGTAAACGAGAGGGCTTAAATGATACTTATAGAAATAAGATTGATAAACTCTCTAAGTTAATGTACAAATTTAAAATGTTGGATATAGAGAATGAATACTTAAAGGAATGTATATCAAGAGACATTGTCCCTAAGGGACTACGAGTATTCAAATTTCCAAATAATGTTGTTATGGGTACTGAATTTCATAAGGAACTTTTAGAAGTGTTTAACAAATGTGGCATAGATGTATTAAAATTAATTATTAAGGACAATATAAGATGCCAAGAAGTCATACAGAAGGATATTGATGAACTAGACCAGCATGTTGTGGATGACCTAATTTTCTTCATTAAAGATGAAAAGGAAAAATATTATAATATCAGGAAAGGTATAGATATTAAATGTGATAATTTAGTGAGTAGAAAAATAAAAAAACTGGAGAGGGATATCAAGGAGTATGAGAATCATACATGTTATCCTATACCTAATAGAAGATATTTAAATCATGACAATGGATATAAACATAATGTTAGAGAATAACTTTGATAGTAATGAAGATGTATTTATCTATGATGAGGATGGACATGATTATGATACAGCATTTCCACCTCTAAGGAGGTCCGAGAGATTGAAAAATAAACAAGGTCCCCAGCAGCAGAATTTTCCAGGGGGGGGGAGGGGGAGGGAGAAATATCACTGATTCCCCACCCCAGTACATATGTAGGTGAAGAAATTGTTACTGACAAACATAAATGTATGTATAATAATTTTATTATTTATAATTTTAGTGAATTAGTTTTAGAAAAGGAACATTTTGAGTTATTTTCCAAAGGCCTTAAATTTATACCCAACAGGAAAGGAGATGTAACAGGTAGCATACTAGATATAAAAAGTTTTTTAAGGAAAGTTAACTTAAGTATTAAGTTTCCCAATAAAAAAGTTCAAATTAATAAGGAATTAAGACAAAAAAGTATATATAACCCCCCATTGCACCCCCAATTAAAAATGTAGAGAAAATTATTGAATCTGAAGTGAGGAAACAAGAAAATAAAATATGGTTTAAGCCTAATTTAAGTAGGAAAGAAAGTGAATTGATGTACGAAATAAAAAACAACAAAAAAATCAGAGTAATGACACCTGATAAAGGGGGTGGGGTGGTTTTAATGGATAGCATTTTATATGAAAGTAGAATGAATATCATTCTATTGGATGAAACGAGATATTCAACAGTCTCCCTAAATGAAATGAACATAGCTTATAATAAAATAGATATGGTTTTGGAAGATATGCTAAATGAAGAATTACTAGATTATAGTACCTTTAAATATTTGAAAGTAGACAAACCTAGAACCTCTACGATATTTGGTATACCCAAGATTCATAAAAGTGAAGAAGACCCTCCTTTTAGGCCGATAGTATCGGCTGAAGGGTCCAAAACTTACCCATTAGCTAAATTTATTGATAAAAAATTAAAAAATGTATGGATGAAAAGGAAGTGTATTTTAAAAGATTCTTGGGATTTGTTGAAAGAAATACCGGATAGTTTGAACAATGAACATCTATTGTTTATCACTATTGACATTATTGATTTGTTTTCTTCCATTCCATATGAAGAAGGCATAAAAATGTTTGAAGAAATAGTGTATGAGGATTCAGTTTTGTCACAGAATGATAAATTAATAAATACTTGGTTAATGGAATTAGTTTTGAAAAATAATTTTATTCATTTTAATGGGGAATTTTTCCAACAAATACAGGGGGTGGCAATGGGCACAGCGTGCACCCCTACTTATGCTAACTTAATTCTTGCTTATTGGGAGGAAAAATATATTCTAAATTCTGTATTTAATAACTGTTGGATGTTATACAGAAGGTTTTTAGATGATATAGTAATTTTTTGGGTAGCTGGAAGAGAAAAATTTGTAGAATTTATGGAATATATGGGAAATACAACTAATTTTTTAAAATTTACCTATAATATCTCTGAATTTAATGTGCAATATTTGGACTTAGAAATCTATAAAGATGAACAGAATTTAAAAACTAAAATATTTAGGAAGGCTACTTTTTGCAACTCTTTTTTACATTTTGAAAGTGCCCATCCCTTTCATTGTAAAAGAAATATAGTGAAGGGACAATTTGTCCGTGGGAGCCGAATGACAAGTTCAGACGTAGACTTTAAAAAGGAATGTGAATTTTTAGAAAAAATGTTTTTAGAAAGAGGTTACCCATTGGAATTCATTACACGGATAAGGAATGAAGTAGAAAAAGGTAGATTTGACAAATTTTGTCCCATTCATAAGAAGAAAGATATCAATAATGGTACAAACAACAATAACAATAATGAGCACCAAGGGGAAGAATTCCAGAAAATTCTAATACTTGAATACAATGGTTTGAATAGTATGGCTAAGAATATATTTTTAAAAGAATGGGGGAAATTTGTGGCTATTTCTGACATAGAAAATCTAGCTATTATACCTCAGAAAGTAATTTTTAAGAATTCCCAAAACATTAGATCTATAATAGAGAATAAAAATAAGACAGAACGTAGGAAGAACAGGATAGGTACATATAAATGTGGGCATTGTACCCAATGTACCTATATTATAAATAGTGATAGACTTTATTTAGAAAGTAGAGGAAGATATGTGAATAGTGGGGAATATTATAATTGTGATTCGAAAGGTATAGTATATTTAGCTATTTGTGAAAACTGTAGATCCTTCTACATAGGAAAGACTGAAAGGAAACTGAAAAGAAGGATCTACAAACATGTATATGAAATTTCCGTGGAAAAGGAAAGTAATGCTCTATATAAACACACAAAAGTTTGCCCTAATTATAAATATAAATTTATTGTTTTAGAACAAGTAAAAAGTGATATTAGAGGGGGACTTTGGGAAGAAAAAATAGAATTTAGAGAACTTTGGTGGCAGGTTACCTTGGAAACTGACAAAGCCCTCGGTCTAAATGATTGCATTTCTATTGTACCTTTATTGAAGCTAAGGTCTGCAAAACTTTGAATGTAATAATATTAGTCACCATTAGAGGGCATTAATAGCACATTATTAACTGAAGTATGTATAGGACTTAGATTTTGCTGCTCATTAAACAATTTTAAATAGTAGTTTTAATAATTAAATAATTTTAAAGTGAATTTTTTTAGGATAGTAGACATGATTTATTTTAAATTTTTCTAATTACATATTTAATATACTGTGATATTTTAACCTTTTTTAATTTAATGATATTTATTTAATGAATAGTGGAATTTTATTGGTAGATTATAATTGAGTCAAAGTATAAATTAAAGGAATTAAATCATGCTGGTCATCTGATGAAGTCTATTGTATGATGAAAACACTTGTGAATGTTTTATTAAGGCGTTCATGGTGGATGTATACGTGGTGTGTTCTTAAACTAATGAATAAAAACTAATAACCTGGTGGACTTGGCTTCGTTCATCGTGAATACTGCCTTTAGTACTTTACTAGTATTACTACAGTGTTATACTAGACTGCAGTGACAGTAGAACACACATGCATGAAATACAAGCATAACACAGAAAGTAGGTAAGCTTTATTTCAGTCTCAACGATGCTGGTATGCACATTTTATTGTTAGTGGTTTGAAATATCTGTGAAGTGAACAAACAATATCAGCTTATGCAGTGGGCTACCTCACCCATATACCTTTATTACCTGATGTCTGTGGATGACAGAGCATTATGTGACTGATATTAGCATAGAAACAGCCTTGAACAGTACTATATGAGTTAACCAATACATTTTGCAGCCATTGCATTTGCATTCTACTGCTATTACAGTGTTATACTTGACTGCAGCAACCTTACCTTACAGCCTCAGTGCATACAGCTCTACTGCATTGGTTACAACAAGACAATTAATTTTCCTTGCTGTTATTGGTATTGTTTTATGTTTGTATTGAACTACAGTTGGTATTATTCATTTATTTCACTACAGCTCTAATTCCACATTTATTGCACTATGACTTTATTGTATATACTTTATTGCAGTTACTGCTTTACTCTTTCCTACTTATTGCACTACAGTTAGTGTAATACATTCTTACTCACCACACTCACGGTGCAATCTGGCCAAGCGCCTAGCATACAATTTGACATTGAGAGCCCTCTCAGCTGCAGCTGTTGGGAGAGTCACATGCCATTATGCATACCAGTTTTGCAAACATTCAGCTTTCATTTATTTAAGAGAGCAGAAGACAGCTTACATACTTGTGGGGCATTCACAGCCCTTGCTTCTTGGACTCAGGTGTCCAAGGTTTCCCTCTTTTGCCTTTTCAGATCATCATGGTAGTGACAACACTGCTCACCTGTGTGGGAGATACTAGTAACACTGGTAAGTTCTCTGGCCAACCAGTCTCAGGCCTTTGCCTTACACTCTGAATCCTGGAAACTGCCCTGCAACAGCCTATCATCATGTTTTTTTCACAAGGAACCTAACCATGACCCTGGATTGCAGAATGCCCCACTTCTTTGCCCGAAAGCCTGCACCTTCTCCTGCACCGTCAGCCATATCTACAGTAGATAAGACTCAACGATGTAGATTCCCACCTATTATGCTTAGTATAGGCTGCTTTCCCACCCTTACACATCACTGAGCACCATTCAAAAAGGTACTGCACTGCTTAGCATCATGCAAACCAGCTAGGCAGAGCTAAGCAGAGCTGAGTTGCATGCAAACATGCACAATAATGGTTTTAGCAAAGCTGAGCACTGCACAAATATTGCCAACTGTTACCATGTTTAGGTGGTGCTTAATAGGCTTTAGCACACTTGAGCAGAAGACAGCAGAGTACAGCAGAGCCATATTTTAAAATTGCATTCATAACATGTATAACAAAAATACATAGGTGTCCCTTCAATGTATTCAAACCCTGGACCTACTACACATAAAGCCATAACTCTGACAATTTAGCTATGTGGATATCATGAAATCTCATATACCTTCTCATATACTACTGAGCTACCTGTTAGTAGTGCTGAGCACAGTGGAGTGCCATGCAAACACATGTAAACCGACTTATACATGCCTAAGCATACTACGAAATAATAAATTAATTCCATCCACTTTCTATTTTTAGATGTCTGGTAGGTGCCGGCTGTCTTGCTGTGCTCTGCACCATGCAAACATACATTTTTAAAAAACAAATAAAATATATAAAATAAAATGAACACAGGACATTATGGAACATTGTAACATTTACACAGTCAACACCTGACACACTGTATGACATTGCTACAGTGGCAGGGAACATTGCAGGGAGTCATATACTCATCTGCAGCCATGGGTTGCCACTACACCTCCCCCACACTGATTTAATATCCATGTTCCTCACCTGTCCCTCAGCAGCATGCCATCATTACTATGCATGGCGCGCTACCGAGGGGCGGGACCATGGCTGTGTACACTGATACATTCCATGTAGGCTCTACACAGTGCCTACACAGATTTTACTAAATCTTTGGGCAAGTCTTTTTGCAAATAGGATATGTTATTTTCAAACAAAAACTAAACGAGTCCACATATAATAATGATATACTCATAGAAGTAATGTTAATTTGCATGCTAATCAAACACTGCAGGCATAGTGGTATGGACAGCACTCTCACTCAGCAAGGGCATATTACTCCAATAGTTACTGGTTATTTAGGGCATTAATGCTACACCCATAGAAAAGTGCAGCTAGGACATCAATATTATGTCTGAACAAACATTGTTGACTAAAAATAATTAGTAACATTTAATTATCTTTTTTTATATTCCTTACACAGACTCTTTTTCCTTGCAGCTCTGTTATTAACATGAGAGGAATTGGGATTTCTGGTTTTGTTGCAGATTTAATAAAGACTGGGCATCATTGTTCTGATAGCTTAACAGGTCATGATAGATACAAGACAGGGTGGAAGTTGTCACATGGGCTTGTATACATATATGCAGTCCTTCACCAGACAAGCACATACAACTACCCACACATACACACACACACATGCACACACATGCGCTGATATACATTACATGTACACCATCAAACATACACTCCATGTCAGGTGATTATATGTAGAAAAAGGGTGCACTACCTGCCTTTGTGCAAATATGCTATTATCTTAAACTAACTAACTAAACAAAACTATTGTTAGTCCTTCTGAATAATGCATAATTATAAATCTGACAGTTATAATGATTAGTTTACTGTAGTAAATCCTTGTTTTTCATGTATCTGTTGCTTTGAAAATTTTCTGTAAACCAGTTGTTGACTCTTTACTTATTTTTATAAATGATAACCTGAAGAACATGTGGAGCTTTTCTCCCCAGGCCTCTGCTGAAAAAGGGCTACTTAGCTCAGTCGGACAAATCCGGTCAACAAATGTAAAATAAAATAAATAAATAAATCTCACGTTTATATCTGTATTGCTAAATTTTCCCTGGTTTGGAAGCATGAAATAACTTTCCAGTAACACTTACATAAGGTGTGATTATTGTATTTGCATTATTCTTTATTAAGAGCTTTTTTTTTCCATGTGTGGCAAGAGTTAAATCTAGTCAAGGAAGTTGACATGTTCTCAGTGAAAAAACTATTGCCGGTATTGCATGGACCAGCACCTTTTAATGTTTTTTTTTAATTTTATTTAGCTTTTGCAGTGAGAATGCACAATTATACACATATATCTATGTGTGTGTGTGTGTGTGTGTGTGTGTGTGTGTGTGTGTGTGTGTGTGTGTGTGTGTGATGAGTCAGAATGCTTCAATGTACTTGCTTCACTGTTAACATCCATAACAGAATGGCATACTGACACCCCAAAGAAGGCATTCAAAAACTTTAAACTTTTCTAAATTTAATAACCGAAAAACAAGGCTGCATTTTGTTAATACATGATGATTAATTATGGATAATGCTAATGATGGGTTTTGAAAGGTATTCACTGACTGCGTTGGCATGCATAAGATCACATAGGGCACTGACACTGATAGCTTCACTTTGTAAGTATGTAGTTACAGTCAAAGACTTGTGCCATTTAGATACATTTTCAAGATTTAATTTAGAAAGTGGTGAGCGGTAATATAAAGAGACTGCCTGTGCCAGACTAATACTATGGAAATTTAGGGAAACACTGCAAATGTAGAAAATAGACTTGGTGTCATGGTTTAGCCATTAAAAGACTGTAAGCTCATTCCACTTCTGCCACCATTCCCTGGAAGTACCTTCGGATAATAGTGCTTCCCTAAGTAGGACAAAACTGTACAAGTATTTGTATTTCATTATGCCCGCTGTTGGGAATACGGTACTGCAGATAACATTACAAAGTAAATATGCATGGTGCATAGAGTTGGAGTTTCAATGGGAATGAACTCAGTCTAAAAAGATTTATTTTAATATGATTTGACTTGATTAACCAGAGTAATGCACTGATCTACAAGGACATGCTTCAGCTTTAGCATGTATGCAGTGAACAAAACAGATTAATATATAATGACACAAAAATATGAAGAAAATTAAGTGAAAATACAATGGATTAGCAACATCAAGTTTACAGTGATGGTTGAATAGAATATTTATATATAATTTAACATGTCATGCATTTTTGGAATGTAGGAAAACTGAGTCATAGCAACTACAATAATTATAGAGCTCTAAGTAAACAATACTGGGGATTAGGGATGCTGAGTTTCTTTTGTATCTGAAAAAAATACCAAGAAATGAAATACTTCGACTTTCAGAGTATTACAAAATAATAATAAGATGATGTACATAGGTTCATAGGAGATTACTAGGCTAACTGCTTAAGAGCCTTTACAAGTCTAGCCAATATAATCCAATTTTACCCAGTGTATGGCCCCTAGGGGCAAGAGGATGGTATGGGTTTGTGCCTATGTCTTGAGTATGTTACAGATTGCCCTTGTTCATAAGGAAAATAGGCACTACCTCATGTGTGAATTTGTGACTCCCCATCCATAGATTCTAACTGCATTTGAAGAAGGCAAAAGAAGGACTCAACTTAACGTGAATAGTAAGCCTGTTCCAAAGAAGTGGCATTTTCTGAGATGCATATCTGTCTCTCCGGTATGTTTTCTTTGAATCACTGACTAAGTTTAGATCTCTAGATTGAGTGAACCTAGATTGAGTGAACCTCATGCTGTTTGACTTGTGGATTTGTAGCAGCTCCATCAGAGCTGCATTTGTGAGTGCCTTGTAGGTCACGCATAGGTCACCCATTAATAGTCGGTAGCAGACAGAGTAAAGGGATAGGGCTTTTAGCCTAGCCACATAGGACATGTTGTTTTCACCCTGCATGTTGTTTGTGAGGAACCTTTAGGGCACTCCAGCTGCTGTAAGTACCTAGTCAAGTACATACCAAATGGCTTGTTGTACTCTATTATTGGTCTAATGAGGGCTGAGTACAGCGGGACTATAATTTCCTTGGATCTGGATGCCATACCTTTGCTTATAAGTTGTCCCACATAGAGGGGCTTTCTCAATACTGTGGCACATGGAACTCAACGTTCAGGCTACTATCTATCTCTATACCTAGATCACTCACCTCTGAGTCTACTCTTAGGGGCTTGCTACCTTTGTTGTAATTTGCAGAGGTATTTGACTTCCCAAAGGGCATGATAATACATTCTTCCACATTTAGTTTTAGGACATGGTTCTGGCACCAACCATTTGTATGATCAAGACCATCCTGAAGGATATCTATGTTGCTGGGGGAATCAGTGATTGCTCCAGCTTGCAGTCATCGGCATACTTTATCATCTAGAGGTGCTCCACATTAGCCTTGACTTCAGAAGATATTACGAACAGAAGTGGTACCAGCACTAAACTCTGTGGCACACCACCAGTATCTGGCCTTTTGCTGGATCTGATTTCACCCACTTTAACCACATGTCCTATCCATGCCAAATGGCTATCTATCTGGTGATGTAGGAATTGATGCCCAGTTTTGTGAATTTATTTATAAAACCTGAGTAGAGAATTGTGTCAAATGCCTCAGACAAGTTCAGGTAGCTTGTATGTACCACTGACTGTCTCAAAGAAATCTACCAGATTCATTCGGCATGACTTGCCCTTGACAAAGCCAAAGTGGGTCAGGTCCAATGTTTGGAGGTTTCCTGTGTCATTGTTTATCAGATCCGTGATTATTCTTTCCATGGCCTTACATGTAAGACTAGTCAAACTTATGAGTCTAATTTCCTGGGTCAGTAGGTGGTCCCCTTTATGCAGAGGGATGCCTGTTGCTCTCCTTCACTCTATCAGGACAACGCCAGTCCAGAGGGTGTGGTTAAGCAGAGATTTCTATAGACATGACAAGTCCTTTTTTTAAGTTGTTTAAGAGATAACCTAGTATTTCATCAGGTCCCAATGAAGCAGTGTTCTTAGCTTTAGACAGTGCCGTGGCAACCTGTTCTTTCGTGATAATTGGCAATGGAGTGATAGAGAGTATTTCTTTTGGGAGAGCATCATGTGGAGTCTTATATACATAAAAAATATTACATAAGTATTTCAGCCAAATTCTCAAATGTTTATCCTGTCATGACCCACTAAAAGGGGAAACTCTGCACCAGGCATGAGTTGAGGCACTATTCATTACTATAGCTTTTGTTTTTGTATTCTTTACTTTACATCCTGCTACATTCTTGCTTAATCAGTGAGGACTCCATCTTGGATGACTCTGCTTTTTTCACAGGGCTATTTAAGGATAGAAACTATCCTCTAGACGTTTTGGCTCATATTAAAAAAGAGATTTTCCTGGGTAGGTCTATGAAATTCCCCTGAAACTTATGGTCTGCAGGTCCGCAATTCCATGTGTATAAACCACACTGAGCTTCCCTCTTCCCATGTGCAGAGACATACATGGTGTTAAACAGATACTGCACAGCAACTTCAACATTATCACCAGTAATAAGGAGCTCTCTAATATGTTGGGTTCCCAGCCCACTTTTTATTATAAAAAAACAGACATCTCCTGATCGCTTTTGAAGGGAGGGACCTTCCATTTTTTGCACTATCCAACTCTTTACAATTTTCCCAGCTGGCAGGTTGCTTTCCCTGCATTGAGTGTGTGGCTTGCCCCTACATTCTCCTAGGTGATCAATGCACATTCAAGAATAACAATTTTTCTGTGAGATGTAAAAGCAGGTTTAATTGTAACAGTCCTTAAGTGGTTTATGTTGGCATTTGTGACACTTGTTCATCCTTTTACACTGGCAAAACAAAAAGGAGATTGGTGGACTGGATTAAAGAACATAATGCAACTATTAGGCACCAAGATTTGTATAATACACTGGGAAAACATAGAGTGTTTTGACAGTTTTGTAGCATTTAATTTTTTTTTTGTTTTGGATCAAGTACCACCATTCTTTGGTGATTATAATACTCTTCTTGAGGTAATTGAATTAAAGTGGTAGTTGTTCTTAGATGCAGAGTTTTTGCCTGGCTTGAATGAAAACCTTAACTTTAAATGTGCCTTGAGGTGGCGTAGGTAAACTATTCTCTTCCCCCACCATAAGACTGTTTAGCTTTTTCTCCACCAGGCATCACTTCCCTTTGACCAGACATTTTATTTTTATTAGCTGGTTGAACTACAACTAAAGTCTTTATACAGGGCTGTATTCCATGCCTGATATTTGATTTCATTTTTAAAGTGAGATTTTCATTTTTTAAACTGTGATTCACTTTTTGACTGTATTTATTGGAGTGTACTTATTCTTCCTAGTTGCAGTGTTTTCACCTAGCCTTAATGACAGCCTTAACATTATCATTTTCTTGAGATGGAGAAGGTAAACCAGACTCTCCCCCCTCCATAAGGCTATTAAGTTCTTTCACTTCCCTAAGCTCCATGGCCTCCTGACCAGATAGGTCCTTTAAATTTTTATTAGATTTTTGAAAAAAAATAAGGTTTTCTTATTGGGTTGCATTCCTTGCTGGACATTTGATTTCATGTTTTAAGTATGACTGACAGTTTTTACTGTATTTGTTGAAGTGCACTTTTCAGTTTTCTCATTTCTGATGAAGTTCTTACAATTAAAGAATGAAAGTTCTCACATACAATTGTTCTGTGTGTTTCTTTTGCCTAGCTAATTTGTTATGAAGTTTTCTTTGCAATAGTTCTTTAGTTATTTCTCCTTTTGTGTGCAGTGGTTGTATTATATTATTAAAACAGTTTATTTTACTGAACATAATTTTTACTTCACGATCTGGACTGGCAACATATAATATTCAGTCATTCACAAAAAGGGCTATTTTCTCATTAGTGTTTCACCTTCTGTTTCCAATTATATATGACTGTCATTTGTCCCAGGATAATGGCTGTAAATATAAAATAAACTGGTAATGGAGAAAGTTGAAAAATGAAATGTTTTGATCAACTCAACAAAACACTTCACCCTAGTTTGAGCACTTATGTAACTATTAAAAATTAATGCTGTCCATGACTGTGAAAACCCAGATGTCTTAAAGGATCTTTTAAATTCTCAATTCACTCTGTCAAAAACTTTGGCATTTTGGTATTTAAACCTATTGACATTATTATATCGTAGTGCATGGAGTCCCGTGATTATGCTCAAAAGTCGGTAAATTATACCCTGGTTTGCTTTGGTGATGCTATAGCATGAGACCAAAATTTAACAACACTTAGTGGGGTGCTTAAGAATTGTAAAGAACCCCTTTAAGCATTGTTATGGTTCGATTTGCAGTAAAGTAGAGAGCTCTCACCAGAAAACAGCAGCAGCAAGATATGAAATGGCTCTGTTTCAAATCCTGTTTCTGCCTGCTAAGTACAAAAAGCATTTTGAATATGTAGGTTCTCCCGTTCGATTCTCGGCTGGGCTTGGGAGTGCCTTCTGTGTGGAGTCTGCATGTCCTCCCCGTGGTTGGGTAGCATTCGAAAGACATGCATGCGTAAATGGGTGTGCCTTCGTTGAAGGTTGGGTGTCAAGCTGGCACCTCGGTGTTTCGTAAAAATCTACTGCCAATCATTAGCGGACCGGAGTCCTGCTGTGGCGACTCCTTACCGGGAAAAGCCAAAAGACAAACAAACAAACAGATGTCAACCACTCCCCCAGTACTTTACTGGCTTTCAAAGCTGGAATAACACATTGCATTTTCTTTAATCATAGTTTTCATTAATTTCTAGTATATGGAGAAGGTAAACCTACATGCACTACAAAGAATTAGGAGCAGATCAGTGGATCGTAACCCTCTATTACGTGTTCTTGACATGAATGCTAAACATTTACCTCAAGGTGAATTTTTTGGCATCCATGTCTAAAACACATAATCACCCTGGTTAGGCTTTGGGATAGACAGCAGCTGTTATAAATCACTTATTTGTTTATACCTCTTCACTGCTATATTTTATTTCAGAAGCTGTTCCTTTATCCTCGTGTTGTTACATAGCTGGTATATTTGCATTTGTTCATATTTCTACCGCTTGAATTAAACACACACACACACACACACACACACACACACACACACACACACACACACACACACACACACACACACACACACATGCACACACTTACAAATACAGAGAAAGCTCTCTGCTTATACACTATTAGAATCATAGAAGGGACGAGAAAATGTTCACTCTCATTTGGGACAAGAACCCAAAAAAATCTTGCAACTAGTGCACATATTTAAAAGATATCCACTTTAACTTTCATTAGATATTTCAAATGGTATAGATGTTTTCAAAAGGTCAAGCAATTCTCCAGAGATAGTGGCTCCACCTTCTTGCACTGAATCACAGCTTATTAAAGAAGGCCAGCCGCAATACTTTAGCACTAGAGACAATTAGTTTGGAGACCAATAATCTCTTATAACAGGTGTGTGTTTAATTACAAAATGAAACAAGATAATTATTTTCTATTAATTCTATTAATTCTAGGGAGAGTAGGGATAGGTATTTATTAGTGCCATTGGATGTCCAATCCCTATTTGCAGCCATACTTAATGAACAAGGAGTAGACATTCTACGACAGTACATAATGAATTATAGACAACTGGAACCCAAGTTTATAGATTTACTATCCCTGTTGGTGGAACACATATTAGAGAATAATATTTTCTTATTTGAACATACCCAGTACACAGACAATTAGATGGCGTAGCTATTGGCGCCTCATGTGCCAATAGCTACACCAACATTGTCATGGCTCAATGTGAGAAGCACCATCTACTAGGTTTTGAAACTCAAGGAAGCATAGCATTCTATTGTAGGTTTGTAGATGACCTCTTCCTTTAATGGGGGAGGGGGACTCTGCAACCATACAGCAGTTCATTCATAATATTAATAGTAGCACTAACTTCTTGAAATTCACCATGAATAAGGCTTATGACACAATAGACTTCCTGGAAGTAAGGATTAATCAGGACCTGGGGGGGGGCAATTTAACACACAGATATATAGGACAGGGTGTTACAGAAATAGCTATCTTCATAGGCATTGTATGTATCTAAGGTATATATTTAAAAATATCATAAAAGGACAGGGGTTGAGAACCTCTAGGTTGACTACAAATGAAAGTAGCCTTGATGGGGAGTTAACAAGTCTGAAGAATACATTTTTGTATAGAGGATATAAGGAAGATGAAGTTAATGATGGGCTGTGTATGGTTCCAAGGCTTCGGGAGACTGTAGAAAAGCCTTATTTTTCATAACTGAAGGAAATGGCACCACATGGTCAGGAACAAGCTGCCCCTAGGTCAGTGAGAATACCCATTATCTATTCAAGCAATGTGAATCTCATGCAAGAAATGTATAGGAAGAAATGGGCAGTATTATGCTCTGAAGATGGAATTAGATCATGGGAGATAACACCCACCTTTGCCTATAAAAATAAAAAAATCTTTAAAAAGGTTATTATATCACCCCAGGGACTCACTAGATAATTCCTACAATAGGAATAGAGGTACTTTTCCCTGTTCTAACTGTAGTTTTTGTCAATACATCGATAACAGCAGCACATTTGTTCACCCTGATACAGGGAAGACAATAGTGTTTAGAGTATATGCTGATTGCAATACTAGCAATCTTGTTTATTTGGCACACTGTATAGTATGTTCTTCATATTATATAGGCAAAACCAACCGTATATTAAAGCAAAGGATGAGAGAACATATTTATGATATACACAGAGGGGCAGACAATAATGCTCTGGCTAAACATGTGACCAAGTATGATAGTACACATACATTTAGATTTATGGTTATAGAAACAGAAATAATGAAAGGAGAGGGGATGTTGCCAATAGGACAGAAGTGGCTGGATTAGAATGGATAATCAGGATGTGAGCTACAATGGGGAAGGGGCTCAATGGTAAGGCTTCCATAAAGACAGTTTTACAGGCAAGGAACTTAGTAAGATGACAATTTGTACCTATGTTTTTTAAATTTTAATTGCCTTGTTAATGGTTTTAATTGACTGTTAATTATACAGGAGTTTTATTGGTTGGAATATATTTTAAATACTAAAATAAAGAGATATTGTGTTGTCTGATGAAGCGACAAAATTTGTCACGAAAGCGCTCACCATTAAATGTTTCTGTTTTCTGGATACTGGCTGTGGTTTGGTTCTACTATATTTTTCAGTACATTGGCTTTTATCGTTTGGTGGAAACATTTGCCTGCACCACATTCTGTTTCTTCTTTGTTACTATAGTTATTTTCTCACTGACTGTTGCTAATATCACTGGGTTTAAAATATATATTCCAGTGTACATCTTCTGCATTTTAATTATGCCAAACAGCCCTAGCCATGCATACATTCCTCTTCTTTTAAACATGATCCCTCAGTCACTGTTTCCAGTACATTATTTTTGTGAATCTCGCAATAATAGTCTACCTCCAGTCAACATATGTGCCTCACCAACTTTGCACTCATTGCTAAACCTACTCCATGCATCACAAAAGTAACTTTATACAATATTTTCTGTTGACATCCATCACATGATATATGTGATTCCTTTTTGATTCTTCAGTCATTTACTTCTCTTCCCCTCCCTTCTACACTGTTACAATACATTTATTAAAAGTAACATACACTCAGTTTACAGGACTTTTTTATCAGACTTTGTGCATTATAGAGCTCTACCACATTCAGGTAACACAAGCTTTCATTTTTTTCTAACATGGCCTATCATTTGTGACTGTGACTGCATGATATAGAACTGTCCCAGAAAGAATAGATTTCTCAATGTGGTCCTAAGTAAGGTAGGGTTTGTTGGGAATATTCATCTGAATCATTAGCTAACAGTGATCATGCCACTATATAATTTAACAAACAGCGTGACGCCAACAATGTCCAAACAGTATAAACAAAAAACAACAAATAAAAATATATCCAAAACGAACTGAATGAGGCTCACCACAGCAATAAGAATAAAACCAACGATTTATTGATCTTACAAAGTCACAAACTGCAGAAATAAAATAAGTAAGCGCTTTCACGTTACTAGAATGCTTCTTCAGACTTAAAACCACTGCTAACTAAATTCTCATTTTATAATGCAATCCATTCAATTAATTACAAACCAATTAAATCATTAATCAATTTGTTAAATTTTTTTTTTTTTTTTAAAAAAAACTTAAAGCAACAACTTCATTTATAACTTCATGTACATTGTATATGTATATATATATTGCAATAAAAACATCAAAAGTCAAATAAATATATATACACATATATAACAACAATTGCTAATAAAAAATAATAATAATAATAATAAATAAAAAATAAAAAATATATAAAAAATAAAAAATATATTTTATTAACAAATAAAAATGTTGCCACTTGGAACTAGCAAAAGGAGCTTTAATGAGTAGTTAAGCACTTTTGTTCCTCACAACAGCATATGGAACTTCATCAGAACTGTTTGTAAAAGCCTCACAACCACCATATATAACAAAAAAAGCAACACTCAATCAGTTAAGTTGTCAATAACACATTATAAAACACCAGTAAATAAAAACATATCAATGTTAACAAATGCCAAAAAATCAGCTACAAATGTTTCATAAACAGTTCATTATGTAAAATACTATAGGCATAGCATGAGGAAGCACACAGAAGGTGAAAAAAAGGATAGGAGAGCTGCAGAGATACTGAATTGGAGTTTTCAGAAGTTTTAAAGAAGAAGAATAAATATTTTTGTAGGCAGAAAAAGCAACAAAAGGAAGATATGATGGATGAGCAAGGATGTAATGCTTATGGAAAACTGGAGAAACTAGAGGTACTACATGAATGCTTTGGATTATTCCGTGCAAGGACTGCAACACAAGCATGCCATGTCAGAATGGAGTTACAGTAAGGAAGGAGAGACCAGCAGATAACACAAGGGTAGAGGCAGAGGAGGGAAACAGGGAGGCCCAGGCAGGTATAATCATTGCCATTAGCAGCACCCTACCGTCGCCCAGAAAGATACTGCATTACAAACAGAAAATGATTGATTTCAACAATTGGCTAAGTTTCTGGTGTCATTCTAAGGGGAATCAATATTTGTCTGCTTGGGATGACATGACTGACAGACCTCGATCCGTTGCCAGAGATGGCCTGCATTTGTCAACCCTGGGTTTCTAGGTACTGACTAAGGCTTTTATCACACATATAATGCCTTTTTTAGGCAGTGTTCCAAAGATCAAATTACCACCGTATCAGCTATAAATAAATACAATCTGAGGGTCATGCTGCTCAACACCAGAAGTCTAAATCCCAAGATGCACTTGCTCGATGCACTCCTCAAAATGCAGAACATTGACATTTGTGTTGTGATGGAGACCTGGTATAAAGCAGCAGAAAACACGCCTATGCTACCAGGCTATAACTCATTCCACACCTTTCAGCCCCAGAACATGGACTGAAACTCTAAATGTGGTGGTGTCTCCATATTCATAAAGGATATGCACACCTCCAGACTAGTAGCCCAGCATAACACATCTGAGATACTCCAGGTACAACTAACATTGGGTAAGATGATGATTGAGGTCGTAGACTGCTATAGGTCCCCAATCATGTCCCAAAACTCTCACTCCACATTCCTAAGCACCCAGGAAACAATTAAGATCCAACCCTTCACTCTCATACTAGGTGACTTCAACTACCCCTCCATCAACTGGGAAAACTACTCATGCACCAATGCACTGGCCCAATGCTTCCTGGAATTCATCAATTCCAATGCCCTGGACCAGCTCCTTCTTACCCCCACTAGTGGAAGCAACATCCTTGAACTGGTTAGTACTAACATGGGCAACCTTTGCTCTACACCACTAGTCAATTTCTCCTTGGATAGATCTGACCACAAACTAATCACCGTGGAAGTCCACATCTCACCCACATCCCCCACCATGACAAACTTCTCCAAAGCTGACTTTGGACTCCTAAAAACAGAGGTGGCTAACTTCACAGCACCCATGCCAATGGAAAATACATGCATGACTGCCAAATCATACACCAATGCACTGTACGAACATGTACATAAATGCATGGAACTAGCCATACCCAACAGAACCAAGACGCTCTCCTCCAAAAAAAGAAGCCAATCTGGTGGTCCCCTGCTATTAATAAACTCTGCAACAAAAGGAAGAAACTGTTGCAGAAAAAGGTGAAGTCTCAAGACTGGAAATATTGCCTTATTAGCCTCAACAAAAAGTTGAAATCCCTCATCAAAACCTCCAAAGCCCGCTGTGTAGGCAGAATTGCGGCAGACACTAAAAATAACCACAAAAACCTTCTATAACTATATCAAGAATCTCCATGGCAATAGCCAGATTTGATCTGAGTTACTGCACAATGGTACCTCCTATACTGAGCCAACAGATATTGCCACCATACTGGCTGAGAGATTCATTGCCAACTTTACCCCCCCCCCCCAAAGGACCAATCTCAGTACCAGAAGAATGCCAGGCACCCAGCATTACTGCAACACAGGTTAAAGCTGTATTGTCCAAGGCCAAGAATACAACTTCCATGAGACCTGACAATATCCCTGGCTGTGTTCTACATGAATTACAAAGTGAACTGGCAATACATCTGTATGCCCTGTTCACTCACAGCCTCATCTCAGGCTTTGTCCCTAACAAATGATGTACTGCTACAGTCATCCCTCTCCATAAAGGAGGAGCAACTACAGACCCTGGAAATTATCGCCCCATAAGCCCAATGAGTCTGATATGTAAGGCTATATAGCACATCAACATAGACCTAATTAACAAGGATATAGGGAATCTCCAAACTAGATCCCAAGCAATTTGGTTTCGTGAAAGGTAGATCATGCCTGCTCAACTTGGTTGACTTCTTTGAGTCAGTTTCCAGAGCTGTGGATGAGGGTAAGGCAGTTCATACAGCCTACCTCGATCTGGCCAAGGCCTTTGGTACCATTCCTCACTCAGGAACTATTGATAAACTCACTAGAATAGGCATTAACCCCTATATCGTTAGGTGGGTTGCAAATTGGCTCACAGATAGAACCCACAGTGTGAAAGTAGTGGACTCCAAGTCAGACTGCCAACCAGTCACGAGTGGAGTCCCACAGGGATTGGTTCTGGGTCCTCTCCTGTTTGGCATTTACTTCTCAAAAGTCCAGGCCAACACGGAGGGACTCTGGCTGACCAAGTTCACAGACGAATGCAAGCTGGGAACCATTATTAACTCCCCAAGTGATGCAGACATCCTACAGAAAGATTTCTCTGAGAACAATGACTGATGTTGAAACCATGGCCTTAAGCTTAATGCCAAAAAATGCATTGTCATCCCCTTTGGGATAAACTCAGTTCCCACTAATTACTACATCGATGGGAGCCCACTGAACACTGAAGGTGTTATAAGAGATCTGTGGACATAGGTTGACAGCAACCTCTCCTTCGACCAACACATTGCCACTGTTGTCAGAAAATCCTTCTATGTGGCACATCTCATTACCAAGGGTTTTGCATCCAGGAAGAAAGAAGTCATAATTTCTCTCTACTCTTCCCTCATTAGACCAATCATAGAATATAATGCCCCATTTGGCATGTACCACACTAGACACCTTCAACAGCTAGAGATGCCACAAATGTACCTCACAAAGAGGATCCTAGACCTTAAACATATGTCCTACGTACACGGACAGACTCAAAATACTCCAGTTATTCTCTGTCTCATATCATCTACTAAGAGGTGATCTCTGCTTGTCTTGCAAAGCCATGTCTGACCTAGCTCTTTTACAAATGCTACATCTAAAGAACTCCCAATCCCTCTGCACCACATGCTCTAGAGACCTCAACCTCATTACCATAATAAACAGAACATTAGGGACAGGTTCATAACACAGAGACTGCCCATGCTCCGGAATAGACTTCCCATACATGTCAAGCAGAGCACCTCACTGGCCATCTTCAAGATAAATCTGGATGGGAAATAGAAAGTTCACACCAGGGATCACTCGAGTGGCTCTAATCAATAGAGGTACTGGGAACTAACAGTGCCAGGGCACTTCTATGGGCTAGACTTGTACAGGCTCTAGGGCCATTAGCCTAGTACATAAATATTGCAGAAATTCTGGAAGACTAGAGTACAGCTAGTGTGTTACCCTTATACAAAGGAATTGGTGCATGAAAAATCTGGGGAACTTTAGTCCTGTTGTCATGGTAATGGCAGTATCAGGAAAAGTCATTAACAGGATTCTGTGGAAAAGCCTGGCTACTTACCTAAAGTAGATTAATCAACATAATACCTTATTTGTGGCTTCATGGTCAATAGGCTCATTCAGCCAAACCTAATTCATCTCTTTGATTGGCTTACGTGAGAACTTGACATGGATGTCATGAAAAGCATGGTCAATCTGGATGTAGACAAAGCCTTTGACTTGCTCTTACACAGATAGCCACTTGGAAAATTAGAATGGATGGGCCTATAAAAAAGTGAGTAGACAGTTTGCTGCTTGACTGAAGTGTAGGAAACAATGCATTGTGATATTTGGGGTTATGTCTAGAAAAGTAAGTCGACCACTGGAGTATAACAGAGTTAGTTATTAATCCACTACTCTTCACTGTGTTTGTCGCAGGCATGTATGTGAATAGGATTAACAGTGAATAGGATTAATCTGTTTGCGTAATGACATGACAACAATTGCAGCAGTGAGCAAAAAGACTGTAGCTGTGGTTCAGTGCAAACAAGTACAAAATGTTGCACTTAGGTGATAACAACATTCCTGTAAAGTATCATCAGGGTCAGGAGATGCAAACAATGATTTCAGAGCAGGAAATGTACGTAGTAGAATTGATGTTGCCTGGAATGGATCCCTAACAGCAAAGTGAGAGGCCACTGGCAGCAGCAAACAGAATACTTGAGTGTATTCTGAAGAGCAATAATTTCCTGTAGCAGAGGTAATATTGCACTGGTCTATTGTTAGGTCACACCTTAAAAATATAGACAATTCTGATCACTGTACAAGTAGAAGGACATCACACTGCTAGAAAAATCCTCTGACAGTTTCTGGAAGGGTGTGTGTATGAGAGGGTAGAATAGATATGGCCAGACTCTAATAGCTCTGAAACTGTTTTACTGAAGACCTGAAGTGACAGTGCATTTATCATGGGTGAAGAGGTCCATATCATGGTGATATGGAAGGTTCATCATGAAGATGAAGGACGTAGGCAGATGGAGGGAGCACGTGGAGCATGTTGTAAAGACAAAATACTCCTTAGACCTGTGAAAGACTTCTACAGTAGAAGTTTGTGGACTCAAGGAATGCAGTGCCAAAATGGGTGATGCAATGGATTCCAAATACAGTTTTAAAAGGCAAGGTACAGATGGGAAAACAGTGATTGAAAAGATAGAAATGGAGGGGAAGTAGAATGTCAAATGCCTAGTACACACCTATGAACCTATGAACTTGCTGCTCTTGGGAAGTATATAGTATAGCAACAAGAAGGGCTGCACTAGAACCACCCCCCCCTCAATAATCTGTCCACCATTTTGGCTGCTTCCTTGAACGATTTTCATCAGATCAATAAATATTGCAGAAATTCTGGAAGACTAGAGTACAGCTAGTGTGTTACCCTTATACAAAGGAATTGGTGCATGAAAAATCTGGGGAACTTTAGTCCTGTTGTCATGGTAATGGCAGTATCAGGAAAAGTCATTAACAGGATTCTGTGGAAAAGCCTGGCTACTTACCTAAAGTAGATTAATCAACATAATACCTTATTTGTGGCTTCATGGTCAATAGGCTCATTCAGCCAAACCTAATTCATCTCTTTGATTGGCTTACGTGAGAACTTGACATGGATGTCATGAAAAGCATGGTCAATCTGGATGTAGACAAAGCCTTTGACTTGCTCTTACACAGATAGCCACTTGGAAAATTAGAATGGATGGGCCTATAAAAAAGTGAGTAGACAGTTTGCTGCTTGACTGAAGTGTAGGAAACAATGCATTGTGATATTTGGGGTTATGTCTAGAAAAGTAAGTCGACCACTGGAGTATAACAGAGTTAGTTATTAATCCACTACTCTTCACTGTGTTTGTCGCAGGCATGTATGTGAATAGGATTAACAGTGAATAGGATTAATCTGTTTGCGTAATGACATGACAACAATTGCAGCAGAGTAGTATGGAGAGATAAAGCTCAAAGAAAGGATTTACAAAAGCTTAACCAAGTGAGCAAAAAGACTGTAGCTGTGGTTCAGTGCAAACAAGTACAAAATGTTGCACTTGGGTGATAACAACATTCCTGTAAAGTATCATCAGTGTCAGGAGATGCAAACAACGATTTCAGAGCAGGAAATGTACGTGGTAGAATTGATGTTACTTGGAATGGATCCCTAACAGCAAAGTGAGAGGCCACTGGCAGCAGCAAACAGAATACTTGAGTGTATTCTGAAGAGCAATAATTTCCTGTAGCAGAGGTAATATTGCACTGGTCTATTGTTAGGTCACACCTTAAAAATATAGACAATTCTGATCACTGTACAAGAAGAAGGACATCACACTGCTAGAAGAATCCTCTGACAGTTTCTGCAAGGGTGTGTGTATGAGAGAGTAGAATGGATATGGCCAGACTCTAATAGCTCTGAAATTTACTGAAGACCTGAAGTGACAGGGCATTTATCATGGGTGAAGAGGTCCATATCATGGTGATATGGAAGGTTCATCCTGAAGATGAAGGCAGATGGAGGGAGCATGTGGAGCAGATTGTAAAGCAAAATACTCCTTAGACCTGTGAAAGACTTCTACAGTAGAAGTTTGTGGACTCAAGGAATGCAGTGCCAAAATGGGTGATGCAATGGATTCCAAAATCAGTTTTAAAAGCCAAGGTACAGATGGGAAAACAGTGATGGAAAAGATAGAAATGGAGGGGAAGTAGAATATCAAATGCATTAAAGAATAGAGTAGACAAGTCTTATTGTGTCCTTCTACCATCAAGTAAATAAATATAATATAATATAATATAATATAATATAATATAATATAATATAATATAATATAATATAATATAATGTATAATATAATATAATATAATATAATGCTGTATTACAGAAGTTTTTTATGATAGTTTTGTGAAATTTAGTATTTTTATTATTATTCATCTAGACCAACTTCTGAACTCATTCTTACTTGTGGTAAAGTTGATGCCTGATACCTTTATTCTTCTGACCTTTGCAATGACTAAGAGTGCTGTGCCACCCTGATCACAGTGAAAATCCAGGCTCTATCAGTGGTGAGATATGTTCTTAATGTTTGTATTTATCCATACATTATTAGCAACAAATAAACAGTGGGTGACATAGCAGAACTATGACCATGAAGGAAGTCTGGCAAATAGTTTAATAATACATAGAAAATGCAACCAGTCCTCTTTCACAACATCTTTTCTTTATCTGAAATATAGAGAATACAGATAATACAGAGTGGATTTCATTTTGAGTGTTACTGTTTTGTAAGAGAAGCCTCCTTTGTTTGTTGTCTGATGCTTTTATTACTTCTAATGAAACATTGCAACAAAAGCCCTCAGTACATGGGTGCTCAAAATGCACAAGTGCAAGCTATGCAGACAACACAGAATTAAATGCAAAAATTAGAAACAAGTGTTTACTGCTTTGGGCAAGCCTCCTACACATGCCATATGCTGTGCAATTCTCCTCCACCTCTGAAGTTTTACATACTACTTCCAGAGTTGCACAAAAAAGGGAAAAGAAGACCCTAAAAACTTTCAACACTGGTCTTAACCAATCCACTTTCCTGCTATTCTGTGATCAAACATGTTATTTTAGAGATCTCAGTTAGCAAGCATGTACATGGAAGCCCTTATACCTCAAGTCCTAAGGGTAGAATCTTGCCGTGCTCTTGAGAAATATGCAGAGATCATACATCTTCATTCTTCCCACATTAGCTTATTTACCCTTGTGTATCACTTCTGTTGTGGTGATTGTAATGAAATAAACTGTTGTAAATGACTGCAATGAAATCTAGGAATAAACTTGGAAACATATATATCAATTTCTACTAAAATGTAAGCAGATATAAATGTTTGCACCTTCATATATAGGCTGCAAACTTTATTCACACCTTGCTAAACAGAAAGAAATCACCTGCATTCCTTACATAAGTTGCAACTTCTCTGGCACATCTTTTTGGCATGAAAGGCATGACCTTTCCTGGCTTCTTTAAAGGAAAGACAGCAGCAACAGGATATGAAATGTTTCTCCAAATCCCAGAAAATCACTGTTTGGCTGATATTGCTCTGTTTGCATGTGTAATCCAAGTAGGGGGCAAATAGTTAGCCATTCATATAAGCTTACAAGTGTTTAATTTACTAAACTAGGATTTGGAATTTGGCAGGATACAGAGTTAGCATCAGCAGAACAATATGAATTAGTAATCATTCTGGCCTTCACTCAAAAGGAAGAATGAAGTAAATATGCTGCTTATTTTAACTTTGTACCTTATGTAAAAAGAGGGGGCTGTGATATTTCCAAGGACTAAAGGGATTTCTTTTAAATATGTTTTGTTACTTTTTGCCAACCCCTTCAACATAGATAAACAAACCACAAAATGAAGCCCATGTGTCTCTGATTGTTATTCATGTTCATAGGCAGGGAAAATAATGTGTTACTCAGGAAGAAAATAAAACTTGATTACGTTTACGTTTTTGGTCCATTTACCTTTCTAGATGAAGATACTGTGCTTGACTCCTGGCAAGTGAGTACCAGACATTCACCATGCACTGTGGACCTTCATATGAGTCCCGTGGCAGGAAATTCTGGTGAGGCAGACGCTGCACCCCATAAGAATCCTTTCAAAAGCAGGCCTTCCAGAAGCCATAGTCACTTGTCAGGTTGATACCCTGAAGGAAATGGCAGCAGAGCAATATCTATGCTTATTGAGGAAACCATGTGATGCCCATTGACCCTCTCCTACAGGAGGTCAGCTGACTTGCACAGAGAAGTGTTATGGGGTGGGGAGGCAGAGTTGTTAATTGGCTAACGCTGCCGGTGTGTTCCACGAGACACATTGTAGTGTTGCCTGTGGAGACAAACACCTGTATAGAGTGATCAGAGACCACAAGATAAACTCTATTCTTTCTTCAGTCTGCACATAGTAGATTTCTGCATGGACGTTGCTTGTGAAAGGAAAGTATAGCAGGCAGGCCACTTGTGTCAGCCACAGCTGTGGACTGGATGGTAGATTGGCAAAAATTATGAAAGTATTATCTGTGTCCAATTTCGAGCCATAGGAGTCCATTAACATGTTTGAGTATTTAAATGTCAAAACGTGTGGCTGGAAATGTTCTCCCTGCCAGAAACAGAGGTGTTATTGCAGACTGCAAGGCTGCATGGAATGCACATTCTATGTACTGCCAAGGCTGACAGGCCCTTCTGAGGACATTTGTAGCATGACATCATTATAGATTTAAAGCTGTTAGCCACCAACCCACGAGGTTCCTGATGGGTCACCTATATAAATACTGCATGTCCATGCAAAATTCCAGCCTTTTTTCAATGGGGTAAATGGTCAGAGTTAGAGGTCTACAATCAAGGACTGCCCTCAATGACACAAAGGAGCTTTTGGTATCCCTGCATGGAGACAGTGTGAGAACTCCAATATCTAGTGGAGGACTGGATGTGGGAGTTGGACTGGTGGTAACATCATGCTAATTTGTCAGTGATAAAACAGGTTCATATTACCATAAAACACTAACAACGTTCATTGACACACCACTGTTAAGGAACATGCTCATGCTAAACATTGTCATATTCTCCCATGGCATGTTCATGATGCAAGTACTACAGTGTATGTCAAAAGTTATGCATGTCCTCATTCTGTGTATAAGTGACCTGAAATTATGTTTTAGATCCAAGACATGGAATTGTCACATACCTTCAGTTGTACACACAAGTGTTTCTTTGACAGCTTCACAGATGCTATGGTTATGGGGTCAGCCTTACTGGAATAAGTCATGCATAATATAAATGCAGCATCATAGGCTGACAGTGCTGATGGACTACTGCAACCTACTCAGCAATGGTTACAGTGACGTGCATTGTACCATTCACACCCACTGGTATTGCTATATTTACTGTGGAACCTTACCCTGGACTTTTCGCTAGGTATGGCAGGACAGAACATCCCTGAGATGGCTCACAGCCATCAGCAACTCATGTAATAACATCTGGCAGTGGTGCCATCACAAAATGTGACAACAGCACTAGGGAGTGGCATGCCAGTGCACATCAGCACCTTGGCCCCCTGCTCAGTGCCCAAACTAGATATCACACTGGGTATAATTCATCAGATTTGCAGGTTAGTGATCTAGCCACAGACAGATATCACCAATGCCACAGTGTAGATGATTAATACACTGAGTGGTATGTATGATAACATACAGGAGTGTTTATTATATCTACATACAGCTATGGATCACAAGGACAGAAATGAGACCTCCATGGGGTCTTATGGCTCTATCTAGCATGCCCATCATACTCATGGTCACCCTTCCTCTGTCTCGCCACTGTGAGTATGCCTCATGGGCAGATTCCTCACTCAGTTCCATGGCATCAGTACTATGCAAGCACCTGTGCCACTCTGACAGCATAGGTGGGACAAAGCCCTGGCTATGGGTCAGCTGACACCAGTTCGATTAGTGGCTCAAGTGACTAAGAGCTGTAAGGGACAGATAGGTATTACCATCCCAGGGGGAGGGCGGTCTCAACATCATTCCCAACATGATCCTTGGTGGAGGCTGCGTACCTGTGAAGAAGGTAGGCATAGTCCTAAGATTGATTAGGTTGGACATATTGACTGAGCTGCCAGAGAGTGGGAAAAGATACATCAGCATGTCTCCATTGCATGCTTGCTTCCACAGATGAAATCAAGAGACTGCAGAGGAGGAGGAAATGAGGTAGAGCATAAACAAAAAATCCCCCAGAAGATGATGCAATGGCCCAGCCACCTAGGACATCCATAGGCTCCATTCTGGTGCCAGCAGTTATGGAAAAAAACTTCTGGAATGTGCAGAAGACTGGTAGAGCCATCAGTTTGCATGGGACACCCAGGTAGGGTGGCATAGGATGCGGAAAAGTCAGCTAAAGGAAACATTATTTTGCAAACACTCAGAATATCTTTCCATCTATCCTCCCTTGGGGAGCTCCATCACCTCAGTACAAAGTGCATCCAGCTCCTCTCCCAGTCACCCAGCCATGCAATGCAATAGCTTACCCACTTCTCCTTGTCCTTCATTCTTCCACTTATGTAGCTATTGTTGATCCCTGTCACTGTTTCCCAGACCATTTTTGGAAGCAATGACAACTGTTTCATCCCCACCCCTCTATGTTAAATGGGTTATGACATGTCTGATGTGCAGTGTGGCCAGTTAATGCACAGTACTGCACAGCCTCTAACAGCATTCTGCAGACCACCAATGATGCAGGAAGCCACAATCCACATATAAGAGATAAAAAACAGATTTATTGTAGGTGCATGAGGCAGCATAACTAACAAATGCTGTTGGTGATTATTTTGATTATTTTATTTTTCAACGGGCCATTTATTCTAGCTGTGACTTTAAATGTGTCTACAGCACAGTCTCTGTGTACTACTGCTTAGATCAGGTTTAGTCTTTGTTGTCTCAATTCCAGCCTATTGTTGTGGATCAGATAATGACTCTTTGCCAGTCCCACAGTGTGTGGTGCTGTGTTGTCCTCACATAAGTTCTCCTCAAACTTATTCCTCCAATGACTCTTTATCAATCACCTCACCCAGTTCTAGGTCTGTTCTGTCTTGCTCCATGAAAATGAGCCTATGTTCTTGCATTTTGTTTAATGCCATGTTATACAGCATTGCACAAAAAAAAATTCTTGCTGCAGATATTCAGACCAAACAATAGTACATGTTTTAAAAGTGACCATTAACACTCCAAGCATATGCTCAACAATGCTGTGGGACTGTGAGAGTGCAATGCTTTATGACATATCCATCATGCTTTGCAGGTTGTGTATTGTAGTTATGAGCCATGTGTACAGGGAGTGATCATTACCACCTGCAAAACATAAGAGTGAACACCTTTATAAGTGGCATTCACACACACGCTGGCTTTTTTGTGCATCCTGAAAATGAATCAAGCATGTGTACATATCAGATGTCCCTGTAGAAATCACTTCCAGCAAATAACTTGTACAGATTGAATATTTTCCCAGTGTGAGAATCATAGTAATTGTCTGGACATTGTATATAAGACCCTGTACTCTGCACACCACCTGGGAGTCGATGTAGTGAAAATGTTTCTGGTTGACATACTGGTAGCCACTGGATGAAGTGAATGCAGTCAATGTCCCCTAGAAGCTCAGGGAAAAGGGCTGTTTCATAGAATGCCAGCATAGTGATAGTTCTGTCATTTGTGGTCTGTGGGGACAGCATAAGCTGCTCCACATGCTGCAGCATGACGTCAGTGAAGTAGTGTGACATTTTGAGTCAAATGCCTGTGAAATACCCACCATGTCCCCTGACAGCTACTGGATGGTCCCTGTGACAAGGATGGTCAGTGCATCACTTACGTTGTTGTAACAGAGACTGACATTCCAGACTTGAGGATAGCACATATCTACAAGCTCCATTATGTTGACTGTTTTCACATTATATCATCTGACTATATACCTTTTGTGGAAGGGATGGTAGCTCAGGTACAGTCAGATCTGTTCACAACATGGTGGGTAATAGTGTGCACTTTTATGGATACTGGTTGTGAGTTTAGTCCATGAAAGTACTTTTGTGCTAATGCACATGTTACTCCTAGCATCATAGAATTGTGATTCTCTGTGTTTACTGGGAAATGGCAGCATGCATTCTGTCTGCCTAACTGGTCTCATTCTGCTAGTGTTTTAGAACTGCACAGCCATGTTGTTTAGCCTCATTATGTTCACAATCACTACTACTGCCCTAATGTCACTCATTTGCATATCATATCTCATGTACATCTACAGACAGCACCATTTTGCTGGGTAGCTCAATCTTACTGTGCATGTGTCTGAATTGACCTTATCCTGCATGCTACCACTTACTATGTAATTTCATGCAATGCCATGTCCTATCTATTCCAGAATCCTGGTCTGGTTCTTTTAGTAAAGAATTTTGTTTACATGAAGAAATAAAATGCAAGGCTAACTTCACCAACATAAATAAACATCTGCAGTCTCTATAGCTCAGCCAATGCCTGTGATCTTTATCAAACAGTGAACGTCTGTGGCCATTATAATATAGCATGTTATAGTACCTCTTCTGGTGAAAATGTACATAATAAGCAGGATAAGCTGAGTATCAGTTCAATCGTCAGGCGATAAGGTGATCATCAGGACTTTCCTCTACCAAATTAGTCCTCTGGAGTTAGTCTTTTTCAGAGCAGTACTCAGGTCTGCAACTGTAAATAACTTCAAAGTCTTCCAGACTCCTCTAGACTTTCTCTGTGTGATGTCTAGCCTCAGCTACCCATCTTTCCTTAAAACATCCTCAGGCTAACACCACAGTGCCATTCATTGCGATAGCAGGAAAACATTTTATAATGAGTTAAATGCACAGAAGCAATGAAAAGGTATTGGTCTTCCTTTAAAGCAAGATATGCACAGCTCGGGAATGAGAAGCATTGTACACCTACACTATTAGAAGGCCATGGAATGGCAGTAGGTTATTTGGGAGACACACTAGTCTTCGTCAGAGTTTGCTTCTGCAAGTTGTTATCTGGGTGGTTGACACACCAATTTAGATATACTGGAATATTGTTTGAAAATGATTTGTGTGCCAGAGACTTTAGTTTTCTTATCTAGAAAGGTATTATTTAAGCAAATTTATTTCAAAGGAACTTATAAGATTTCTATATAGATTCTATATATTTATTTTGTGGGAATGATACAATGAAAATATAGAAAAAATTTATACAGTATATTAACAATACCACAGAGTTTTGAAATTTACCCATTCTATAGAGACTGATGTGGTGCATTTGAAAGGTTTAGTTTTAGGAGAAATCTAAACATAAAGAAATATAATGGAAGAAGAAAAAGTAAGAAAAAATGGAAAAAAAAAAAAACATGGAACCTAAATGTGGGAGGGAGATGTGGGTCCCTATATTTTGGAAAAGTAAGAAATAAAAAAATTAAAGTATACAATTAACTATTTCAACCAAGAAATATAGTAGTTGTTATTCAGAACTTATAAGATTCTTTTGCCTCAAAAAGCATTAACAGCACCTTTGTCAACCACTTGCCATAATCAGAAGCTAATAATTGAGTCATTCTCTTTATGATATGGACTGTTCTACTAAGTTGTAAAATGTTTCCTGTTACTGCTTGTATGGTTTCCCTTCTTCTGTTTCTTTTTTCCCCCCTCTTTCTGTCTTACCATAGTATCACTGTTCACTGCTTGGTTTTCTAGCATTTCCTACTGACTCCAAACTCTTTCTATCTCTTTCCTTGGGCTTGGGCCTGTATGTAACCTAAGAGTGGGCTGGGATGTCATGCCACTGACTTTCTACTAGGAGATTTTTTCATTCATGATCAACCCCTTGATTTGCACACTCCCCTCAGTTCATTTGTCTGTCTGTATGCTACTTCCCTCTATTGTCCATCTTCACTGAAGGGATGCCTTGATGAATGCCCTGCCCCCTGGAATGAGCACACCCATCTCTCTGTGCCAGTCTTTTATACACTCAAGTAGCTAATCAAACCCTTGTCATCTGGGATGAAGTTAGGGCTTTATCTCTGCATCAAAGAGCTGGCATCAGGTTATTTCCTTTGGATTCTTGATTACTTATTTATTTACTTATTTTATTTTTTGCAGTGTCATCCTATATTTTGTGTTAATCGGAATAAAACAACTGTCTAAGTGCTTTTTTCAAGAATTCTACTGTGTGCACTGCTTCAGATGTCTGTTTTTTATATCTATCTACCTACATCCAAATAAAAAAAAAATGGCTTCACCAGAAGAAAATGTAAAGTTTAGGAATGGCCCAGCTACAGCCCAGACTTAAATCCAATAGAAAATCCTGTGGGGTGACCTGAAGACCGCTGTGCACAAGAGGTGGCCTTGCAATCTGACATGATTTGGAGAATTTTTGCAAAGAAGAGTGGGCAAATATTGACAAGTCCAGATGTGCCATGTTGATAGACATCTACTCAAGAAGACTGAATGATGTAATTAAATCAAAAGGTGCCTCAACAAAGTATTAGTTTAAGGGTGTGAACATGTATGCAACCAGCTTATTGTACATGTTTTATTTTATATATATATATATATATATATATATATATATATATATATCACACAGGTATATATATATATATATATATATATATATATATATATATATATATACATACATATATTTATATTTAGAGAGAGAGAAAGATAGACAGATATACTTTTTGCTGTTGCAATGAAAAGCAAATACTTTTTTGAGAGAATGTTCTTTCAAATTTATTTTTTTGTCAGCAACATTTTGTATTAGATTGTGTTGCAGTAGGTTAAGGGAATTTGCCCTTACCCACTGTTGTATGATATCACTGCTAGTATTTATAATTAGCATGGTGTGTTGGGGGTGCCAGGGGGCTTGACCCCTGTAAAAAAATTATTTTACCTCTGAATATTTTTGATCTTTTTAGATTTTCTCTACGATTGCTCATTTTACAAATTCTCTTGAATGCATTTGATATTTCATGAGACTGTTTATATATATATATATATATATATATATATATATATATATATATATATTCAAATTCCTTTTTTGGGTTTTTGAACAGGTACAGAATTCCCAAAATCATCCCAATATATATATATATATATATATATATATATATATATATATATAGATATATATATATATAGATATATATATATATATAGATATATATATATGTGTGTGTGTGTGTGTGTGTACACACATAAAAACAAACTCAAAACATATTCATAGACACATGCATAAAAAAATAACCAAAACTAAAAACCACAAATTTTAATAGAATAGTATGTGCTTTTTTTCACACTAGAATTTCATCAGACCATCCCTGTTATATCATTCAAACATTTAAATATTGAAATCAATAATTAACATCAATTTCTTAATCCTTTAACCCTTTCCTATTTAGCACAATTTTAAAATTGCTAAGTAGAAAAGGGTTAAAGCAATTATGTGAGGATATTTTCAATTTTGGCTAGTTTTTATTTATTTATTTTTTTGGCTTGTTTGTTGGTTCCTTTTTTGGGTTGTTGAACTGGTACAGATTTCCCAAACTCATCCCAAGCAAATTCCAGTTTTTCAGTGCTGTCCTCCGGTTTTACACTCCATGATACACCTTCAGGTTCCTAACTTGATAATGGAGAAGGGGCTACATGGAGGATTTATGGCCAGCCTGAACATGGGTCAGCTATGATTAATACATCTGCTTTTTCTGATACTTCCATAATGGGCGCTGAGGTTTGTCTTGCTGCTGGAGATGCTTTGTTACATGATTGCATGGTGAGCCCTAGTAATCTGTTTTTAAAAGCAAGACAAGATATTATATCTAGTGGCAATTTGAATTTTGAGTTTAGAAAGTTGGAAAACAATGTTGTAAAACTCAAGAGATTACAATGGGATGTTTTGTTTTTTTGAGACTTGCTTTTTAGTTGAAAGAGTCCTTAGGGGCTTGCAAGTGTTACATAAGCCAGCTGGTAATGAACTTTCACCTGAATTGTTAGAGGTGTGGAGAGTTCTTAATGAAAATATAACTTTACAGTATGTGCAGTTGCTTTTAGAGGAAAATAAGCAAAACATGGAGCAGTTGGACAAGTCTATTGTTTCCATTTATAATCCTCTGAAAGCCTCCACATTTGCAATGAATTTTGATGCCAAAATAGAGCTCATATGAGATGCAAAAGAAGTGTAGGCTGAAACAAAAATTTCAGAGATAAAAATGATTATGAGAGTGGACTGGTGTGTAATTCTAATATTAACCAACAGCAGGAGGCAGATGCAAAAATCCAGTAGTCTGCAGTTGAATTAGAACCAGACACAAAATAGAACCAGGAAGAAGGACTGCGTAGGTTGAACAGAATTCAGGAGAGAAACACTAATAATATATTAAGAACAATAGAAATTATATGAGAAGGTATGACTTGGGTCATGGATGTGCTTCCCAGGTTGTTCAGGAGCTGGAAGTTTTTCAACATGGAGGAAAGGATGAGAGAACCTGGGCAGAAATTGAAGCTCAGTTTCCTCAACTGAAAAGGTATCACAACAGGAAGAACCAATGGAACATGGATCACAAAAAATAGTTGAATGCTCCACATTACATGGTATTGTTCATCTTACTTCCAAGATTGTCAATTTATCCAAATTCAGTTTTAACAAAGAACATTTAAGATTGTTGAGTAAAGGGTTTTCTTTTGTACTAGCCCTTAGAGTGGACATTGTTGATTCTATTAAATCCATGATAGAATTTGTAAGAAAGGTGAATTTTAAAAGTTTTATTTCAGGGTAAAGTGCAATGTAACGTTTTCTTTTATTTAAAAGGCCTAGTAATTTTAATCTTCCCCTGTTGCCAGAATTAGAAGCTTTTTTTAAAAACTGTGGAAAATGTTATCAGGGACTTATTTAATTCCAAACCAAATGTTATATTTTATAATTTAAATGTATATGAAAACAAGTTTTATTTGATCTTGAAAATATAAAGATACTGTATGTATATTACTAAAGCAGATAAAAGAAATGTAGTTTTATTAGATTATAGTAATTATTGTGAAGAAATATTATCATTTTGAAATGAGTAATTTTATAAGAAGGTGGTTTGGTCTGAAACAAAAGCACGCTATAGTTTATGTGATAGCTATCATGATGAGTGGCTGATGGAAGAGCTTATTACTGATGATGTATCCATTTTTTTCAGAATATGTAAACCCAATGTAAGGAAGATTTTGGGCTACCTAGGATACATAAATGTTTAGAAAAGCCACCTTTCAGACCAATTGTTGTTAGTCGTAGGAGTGAAACAGAAGCTATGGCAATTACTGTAGATAAGTATCTACAAAAATTAGCATGTAAAAGTGACTCTTTTATTAAGGATTCATTTGATTTTATGAAAAGTATTTCTAAGATCAAAATAGATGACAGCATTCTTTTGGTAGCAGCAGACATTATATCTCTGTACACTCTAATTCCCAACTGAGCAGGTTTGGAAATAGTAAACAAGGAATTACAGTGTGTCAGTTTGTTTTCTATTCAACAGGTGAGGTCATTTACTAAAATACTGGATGTTACTCTGTCACACAATTTTTTTGAATTTGATAATAACGTTTTTCGGCAAGTTAATGCTGTAGGGAAAGGAGCTGTGATGGCTCACATTTATTCTAATTTGTTTATGACTGGTTGGGAAAAAAGAGCATGTATATAAATCCAAGTATTTTAAATGTATGATTTTATATATGTGTTTTATTGGTGATGTATTTATTTTATAGAAAGGTGATATTTGAGTAAAAAAACATGTTTATCTCAACAATGTATCAACTTATTTAAAATTTACTTTTAAAGTGTATGTAAAAAGCATAATTTTCTGGATGTTACAGTTTACAAAAATGTAGCATAAGGTGTATTAAATGTTAAATGCATAAGAAAAATGTTCAGAGTAATGACTATTTACATTTTCAGTCCGTGCATAATGCTAAGTTGAAAGTATAGTAAAAAGGCATTTATTAAGGTGAATAGGTTGACAGATTAATCTGAGATTTTTATTAATGAGTGTAGTTTATCACAGCAGAAGTTTGAGGGAAGAGGGTATCCTAAGCCATGAATGAACATATTGTTTAATGAAGTAAACAACAAAACAGAAATGGAATTCAAACCTGTTATTATTAATGAAGGAGAAAAATTATAATTTGGTTAAAAGTCAGGCTAAGAAAGATTTCATTACAGCCTGTTTTTGAGTAATTCTGTATATGAAAGAAAGATTAGAGAACTGATTAGGAATAATTGGAGATTTCTTTTGAATTTCCCTTACTTAAGAGAGGTAAACAGGGATATTCTGATGTCTGTAAATAAAAAAGGTAAAAACCTTAAGGAATTGCTTTCTAGGAATGACCACAATATACAAAAAAATAAATGTAGGAATGTTTAAGTGTCAGTCATGCAATTATTGCAGGTTATTAGGGAAGGTTCTTAAGTTTTTGTTATAAGCAGTAATTTTAGCATTCAGTTGAATAATAATTTCACTTGTAAATCTAAATTTATGGTAGATATTGGTTTATGCCTATTATGTCATGTATTTTATATAGGCAGAACTATTATTGAGTTTAATGCTAGGATATATGAACATTTATTTGCATGTTGTTGTAAACTGAAGACAGGCAATCCTTTGGATAAACATATTGTGAAAAATCATTTGGATTTCATCAATAATACTGGAAATAAGAATTAGTTTACATTTAGTTATGCTAATAACTATGAACATAGTTTTGTGGCTGAAGATGATTTAGATTGGAAGGAATACTGCTGGCATTTTAGATTAGATGCCTGCAGGTAGTCAGGTTTGAATGATAAGGAACATTTTCAAATTGTGCTAAATTGGAAAGGGTTAAAGCATTAATTAATTGATGTTAATTATTGATTTCAGCATTTAAATGTTTGAGTGATGTAATAGGGATGCACTGATGAAGTTCTAGGGTTAATTAAAGTACTTACTGTTCTCCTATTAAAATTTGTGCATTTTTTTGTTTTGGCTTGTTTTTTTATTTTTGTTTTATTTTGTTTTTGTCTAGTTCATGAGATTTTTATTTCCTTTTTCATGTTCTATTGACACATATATACATGAAGATCAAAATTACTAAGGTATTAGATAAATCATATAATGATGTTAGTTCGAAATATGCAATCAAATAAACATACTGTTAAATGCATACAGTACAAAACTTATAAAAAAGTAGTATAAAGTAGGATGAAGTTTAACAAGTATAAATTTATATTATTTTACTTATTTATTTATTTATTTATTTATTTTTGCAGAATGAGATTAGGGAAGATAGACTGGAGAAAGTGATGGTTGGACTGATGAATTATATTGCAGTGAATGGAAGGTGAGAAGACTTAACCAGGGACAGTGCAGGAACATTGCCAGTGTTTAGTGAGGTGTTCTTTTAGGAATAGCTTCAAAGTGTGGCTGCCTGGATTTAGTAGGATGTACTGGGGAAGTGGGTTCCAGGTTTTGACTACTTTATTGGCATAGATGGAGTCACCATAGTAGTTATAGGAGTTGGTTACTTTTAGGATTAATTTATCAGATGGTCACAGGGTTCTGGAGTTGGAGTTTTGTTGAACTAGGCCAATGAAGGCAGGGCAGTTGTTGGGATTGTATATAACTGAGTGGGCACTAGTAAGTTGGGCGAGAGATAATAGGCTAGGTAGTTCAATCCAATTGAGTTCCTGAAGGGTGTAAAAGTGGTTTGTTTTCTGCTGTAGGTTGGTGGCAAACTTAGCTATTTTGTTATAGCAGGCTTCTAGGTTACGTAAGTCAGATTTGCACAGTTTAGTAGGGATTTGGGAACAGTAGAGTAGGGTATATAGTTGGTGAGATATGTCAGTGGCTAGCCTGGCATGACTTGTTAGGAGTGTTTTTTCACTATAGAGTGCACCTAATTTGGAGTGATCTTTTTTGACTGTAAGGGATACATGTATGTCAAATTTTAGGCAATTGTCTATTGTAATATCTAAGAGTTTGGTGTGGCTGACAGATTAAATTTTTGTGCCAGTAGCGGAATAGATAGTAATAGAAGGTGGGTTATTTTTGGTTTTATTACCAAAAATATCAGTTTTGTTTTGTTGAGTTTGAGTATTAGGTGATGTTTGGAGAGATGGTTTTCAATGTCTTGGAGAGATTTCTGAGCTTTTCTTCTAGTTCTTGGGGAGTGGTGGCAGAACAGATAAGGGAGGTGTCATCAGCATATTGGATAATAGAGGCAAGTTGAGTGGAGCTAGTAAGGTTATTGGTAAATATGATGAACAGTAGGGGTTCAAGGATAGACCCTTGGGGTACTATGACAGAGACTGGTAATAGTGGGGACAGTTTGTTTTCCTATTTGGTTGACTGTTGGTGGTTTGCATGGTAGCTGTGAAACTATGTAAGGGATGCTGGGCTGAGGTTGTATGAGGCAAATATATTGAGAAGAATTTGGTGGGTACAGTGTTGAAGGCTTTGGACATAAGAAAGGCAGATGTGACTAGTTGGCCTTCATTTTTTAGGAGGTGTACAGTGTTAATGAAGGCTAAGAGAGCAGTGTTAGTGTTGCGTTTAGGACGGAAACTATGTTATGAGTTAGACAGAAGGTTGGTCTTTAGGAAGTAGGCAAGGAGTTGCTGATGAATGTACTTTTCTAATAATTTGGTGAGAGGAGAGAGAATGGCGATATAAGCATACATTTAAGATTCTAAGCAAATGTTCATTATTTTGTCAGTTTTCAGTTTTTCAAATCCATTTTTTCCATCTACCATTTTAATGTAATTGCTTCTGAATTGTGACATACTGCAGAATATAGACTTGTTCAAACAGAAGACCAGACACTTAAAGGTGATAGTCACATGTACAATGTGTCAGGCTGCATGTAAATAAGTAGTCTCTTCAGCTTTTCATAAAGCATAGCATGACAGTTGTATGTTGGACCAGTTTACCGCTATTGCTTTAAATTTTGTAGTCAGAGATGAAGACCTTGAAAATGTATTTAAGGAGTTTAGTGCCATTCTGAGCATTAGAAATATTTATCTTTGATAGAATTAATGGTGTATTCCAGGGCAGCAGAGAATTTCATGGAATGAGTGGTGACCTGATATATCAATGATAATATCGGTAATGTTAAATATTCATCTTTGATGTGGCCACATAATGCCTGTGTTGTTAATCTTTGGTTTTGCTGGCTCTGAATCTCCTCTTGAGGTTTTTTCATAATTCCTTTAACTAAAATCACTTGTGACTATATTTCATTTGATTATAGTTTGCTGTTACATTTGAAGATTTCTTCCACCTTCTTGAGGTTTTACACCTAACTTCTTGCAATATTCTCTAAGTTACAGCAAAACCTTCCGACTGTGTTTTTCAGTATGGTTAGAAAAATTAGTGAGGAGATATATAATATTTACAGTTAGCTGGGTAGAAAATGTCACAAAATGTAATAATAGTAGTCCATAGAGTTGTAGTCTCAGACAATTATTTTATCCAATGAATACACTATTGTTAATGTTATATACAGAACTGAGTTGCTTTCCAAAGCAATTTGCATCTATGAAGAAAATGCTTAAAACAGAAGAACATGTAGACCTAATATTTTACTCAAAGACTTGCCTGACAAATATGACTCCACTAGATTTACTACAAGCACCTGAGTCCCATTTCACAACCAAGGACTTGGGTATCTAGTAGTTCACCTGGCTGGTGACTTACGCTTTGCCTCCACTACATATTTGGGCAGGCGTAGCAGGCAAAGGGAGAGAGATTGGAGCTGCTGCATCTCACATGAATGCATTAGCTGAGTTCGAGCAAAGTCAGTGTGGTAACCACTGGGAGAGAATGGGAGGGCAGGTAGTGCAACTTACCTTGTAGCCAGTGATTGAGATGGGGGTTAGCTTTAGGGAGAAGGAACTTTAGGTATAGAGAGCAGGAAGGGAGTTTAATGGTTGGAAGCCACTGTGACCTTTAGGGTTATAGCATGGGAAGGGAGCTAGGGACCAAGAGAGGAGTTTTTTGAGTTAGGATACAGTTGAGGACTTTAGATTTAGGGATTGGGAAGGGGTGTTTTAAGTTTAGGCCCAGGATGAGTTAAAGTACAGGAGTGGAGTTTTTAATTCTGTCAAAACTAAACATTGTTTTAGGTAACCCCCCCCCCAAAAAAAAAATAAATAAATATGAAATATAGCCAACTGAAACTTGAATATATAACTCAGTTTTAACATTGGGTATTTCTTATAGGCTTGACTGACTCTATCACTTAATAAAATTTCTTGAAACAATGTTGGAGCTAATACAGTAATCAATTGTGAGGTCAGTAAGTCATTACAAGTGAGATGTTTAAGTTTTGCTTAATAAAGTTAGGATCACAAATGTTTGGGGTGTGGATATTTTTTCTAGAATGCAAGTCCTCAATTGTAACACTATAATATCACAAGAAGGTTCCTTTTTTTCAAACAAGGAAGTCACTGAATAACATACAATGCATGCATTTTATACAACCAAAAGTATTGTGGTGAGTTCTAAAAGCTAATTCTATAAGATACCAGTGACATTAGATAAAACACCAGTATGAGGACCATCGCGCTTTCACGTATGGACTGTACGCTTCTTCAGATCTGTGACATTAGGGTATAATATGGCATCAAGGAGGGTGGGCATGAGGAGTGTGTCTCCCCAGGTAAAACATTACTATTTATAACATACCAGTGGCATTAGGATGTAATATAGCATCAGGGAAGTTGGGTTTGAGAAGAGTGTCTCCCCAGGTAACACATTACTATCAAGTTCTTGTCAGTTTGTTGTCTTGTGCCTATAGTTACATACATCCAGGAGATCATTACTGCAACTTTGTGCCAGACCTCAAAAATTTAAGTAAGAATGATACAAGATGGTCTGTAATCATGGGTCTATATTAGAACATCGAAGTTTTAAAACTTCGAATGTTCAAATATCAACCCCTATTCAGCAAATGTTGATAATATCGAACATGCAGAACAGTGAATATTTTCCCAGGGAAAAAAAATTGCTGTTTCGACACACATACTCACAACACAAGCACACCAAGCAAACAGCAATCCACACATATACACTTAAAATCCTATATCTAACCCTACACTAAACTATACATACACTACTATCTATCCACTTACCTTAACCCAAACCCTAACCCTAAGGTCTGTCACTATCGCACACTCAACTCACCTGAGCCCTAACCCTAACTCACTTACCCCACCCTAACCCTCACGTCCACACAATCGCACACTTACCTAACCTGCGCCCTAACCCTAACTCACCTAACCCGTGCCCTAAACCTCACGCCCACACAATCGCACACTTACCTGATCCCGACTCGTAACTTTCCACTGCAGTGCTGAAAATAGTGAAGCCACAGAAACGGCCAACCCAATTCCTTCCCTAGGAAAAAATTCGGTGATCTGCAGCTTTGCTATTTTAAGCGTTCACTAATTAGGGGTCGATATTAGATCATTCAAAGTTTTAAAACTTCAGTGTTCTAATACAGACCCCTGTAATCATTATTTGTGGAGGGCAATTCAACTACAAATATTAATCTATTTTTTACTATTGTCAATATTTTGTTTTTTGAAAACACAGCCAACTTTAGCACAATATATTCAGTAGAGCACGCACACACACCCACACACACTCACAAAAATGATCACTACTTTAAAGAATCAGTTTGGTTGGGAAAAAAATAAACAAATGGGTTAGATAAGTGTTAGCTGTGTCCTAGCAGGTGCAAGATTTTAGGTAAATGAAGAACAATGGTTCTGAGTAGAGAAATAAAAAATAGTTATACAGATCTAGATGAGCTAATCCTTTCGTATTTTGGTATTATAATAATCAAAAAATGCCTACAGTGTCTTAAATGTTCCAAGCTCAATGACCATTTAATTGTGTGTATAAATAACATGTCTTAAGAGTGTTTAGAGTTTACATAAAAGAACGCACAAAGGACAAACTAACATCAAAACATTTAATGTCCAGTGAGAGCTTTTGTCTTGTAAGTTTGAAGATGTCTTACAATCTAAGATGACAAAGGTTTTCATTGTTTGTTAAATGCTTTTTGGAGTTATTTTGTGCTGTGATTTTCATTTTAATATTAATTAATTTAGAGATGTGTATGTAAGTACTTTCATAACCAATTTCATTGTTTAAACAAAGCATAAAAAATGGTCACTATGACTGAAAATAAAAAAAAAATAATTCCAAAAACCACACAGAGAATGAGTGCTTTTGCGTATCAAACACTTCATCAGATCCTAAAACAATACAAATTCTCTTCATACACACTGACACAAGCAATTAAGATCTCAATTTCCTGCCTTTCAAAATAGGCTTTAAAGGCAAACACACATTTAACCCAGGGTGTTTGTCAGCCTGCAGTCATACTATCCACACTCTAGCCAACCATGTGAAAGAGAATAATGGACATACTTTATTGTTTAGTGTGGTACAAACTGTGAAGTTAAACAAGAGAGGTTTGGATTTAATTAATATGACAGAGATGGCTGAAACAAAGTGGATAGTATGACTGCTGGCTAACAAACACCCCGGGTTAAATAGGTGTTTGCCTTTAAAGCCTATTTCAAAAGGCAGGAAATTAAGATCTTAATTGCTTGTATCAGTGTGTATAAAAATAATTTGTATTGTTTTAATGTTGAATCTGATGAAGCGTTTCATATGTGAAAGCGTTCATTCTCTGTGTGGTTTTTGGAATTAAAAGTTGTCATTTTCAGTCATGGTGAGTGTTTTTTATGCTTTATACTGCTTTTAGCATTTTATTAAGGTCTTTGTTTGTCCCATTTTTGTTTTACTCGTTGTGATTGTTTAAACAAAAATTGCTTCGCTTAATATGAATAATTGAGTGTGTGGGGTGGAAGCTTCCTTTTTCTTCTCTTTCTTCTTTTTATATTTCCAAGGAGTCTGTGGTAAAATGACCATTTGGATATATTGTGAAGCATTTTTTGTTCATGAATACTGATTTCCTTATAATGTCTTAAAGCACTTTGGATTTGAAATTAGCTGGCTTTACCAGTGGAAATAGTAAAGATTTTTTTTAAACAGTTGAAAGCCAGTTCAAGAAAGTGTTAACCATATAATTATTGCTGATTTATGCATATTGGTTGGGGAATTTAGTAAAAATTTCTTTGGCAACACTAAAAAAGCCTCAACACTTAGTGAAGATAAATTTAAGAATTAGGAATAACTCATCAGCAGGACCTGATGGGTTAAATAGCTTTTTCTTTAGTAAAATAATAAATCATTTACTACATTTATTAAAAAAAACCCACTTCAAATAATGTTTGTTCAACTTCTATGGAAACAGGCAATTATTATTGTGATGATATAAGATATTGCCAGCTATGCCAGGAGATGTAGGGCAGTGGTTGTGTAACATGCCAGCACAGCTAGCTGGAATTTTGTAAAGAATTATATGTAATGTGTATATCAAATGGATTTGTACAGATGCTTGTGTTGAAAAATGTATTTGTAAAGCTGTTTGTGTTAAAAATGTAACAACAATGTGGTCTGCTGGACAGAAAAATAAATATACCTGCAATATTATAACTGTTTAAATGTATATGTTTTAACAGAGGATACTGGAAGAGAAGAGGTTAATCTCAATCCACCTAACTTCAAAAATAGTTTGTAATTAAATTACCTGGCTTAGGCCATAAATACTGTATCTTACTATTCTTAATGCAGCCAGAGACAAAAAGGCTATGCTAGGAAGCTTTCTACATTGATTTTAGGGTGAACTAATTGCTACTCTGGAAGGGTGGAGGTTTGAAATTGTTTTACGACCTCCAGGAGCTGCAGCAGATCTTAGCAAGGCTATGTGTATGTATTATTGACACATTATGTGCTAAATCCTGACAGCTTCTAGTCAAGGGGTAGCATGGGGACCAGATGTATGTGATGTCATTCTGCAAAATAAAAATAATACTTTAATACAAAATGAGACTGAGGTATCATTACACTCTCTTTCTGGAATCTAACAAAGAAGGACCTCTCACCTATTTCATCTTGCCCTCCTCTAGTAAGTGACCAGGGAATAGTAATTCTTTAGACCAATCAGAAATATATAGTGAGATTAGTGAAGTACTTTTTTTCTGTATCTATGTCAATCTATTCTTCTGTGTTATAAACTATTGTGTTTACTGTAAATAGATATTTAGTACTTTCCTATTTTTTATTATTTATTATTAAGTATATTTAACTTTTCATTGTGAGTGGTCCTTTGGAGAATATTTTAACCTTTTAGAGTACTTATATTTATTCAGTGACACTGTGGGCACTCCAGAAAGCCTTACTGCACTGGTCAAAACACTACCATTTGTATTAATATTAATTTTACTCAATATAATTGGGTACCCTTGCAAGATCCTTAGAGTAGCTAGCTTTGGAATGTCTGGTGGTGGTGTAATTACCTTATAGCCTGGACAGAAGGGGGTATAACTAGTAAATCTGTGCCAGCCTTTCCCAGGTGTGTGTGTGTGTGTGTGTGTGTGTGTGTGTGTGTGTGTGTGTGTGTGTGTGTGTGTGTGTGTGTGTGTGTGTGTGTGTGTGTGTGTGTATAAAAATCAAATCTCAGTGTGTGTGTGTATGTGTGTGTGTGTATGTGTGTGTCAGCTGCTTGGAGCACGGACATAAAGCACTAGTTTCATGGAAAAGTTGCTTGAGGGACCTGGCTTGGACACTTGGCTGAGGACTCACCCCAACAGCTGTGTCAGTGGGGAGCCTTATTGGAGATGTGGCGAGAAACAGAGGACCCAGCCACTAGAATGACTGTGTTCCCTATGTGCTCTTAAGGGAAATTGTGCTTGATGCAGAGAACTGCATCTGGAAATACTAGGTGTATCCATTTTTGATCCAAATGAACTTTCTTCTCCAGTGTCAATGGTAAAGATTCAGTTGCCTTGATTACTGGCCCAGAGTGGGGATGTCACATATTGGAAAGCAGTCTTGTTGATATTAATTGAACTTCTGTAGCCTGTAAGCAGTTTTCACTGAAGGTGGCTGTACTCCCAAGCAGCCACAAGGTAAACATTCAGAGTTTCATTTCACAGCTGTTTTAATTTTTTTATTTTATTTTTTGTTAGTTTAGTTTAGTCAGGGAAAGCAGGCAAAGATGTCAGCAGAGGATTATGGCAAGCTGATAAAGAACCAGTTGGCCAAGGTGTACTAGGCCAAATGACTGCTGCATGCCAGCTTGACTAAAGAGGAAATGAGTTCAGCCTTAGTCACAACTCAGACCAGCAACCAGGAGAATGACCAGTATGATGATGAGGATATGCAGTCCTCAGAAACAGGATAGTTCACTTTTTCCTCAGAGGACTTAAAACCCATCTGGAGTTAAAGAGACTTGAACTGGAGGCCAAACATTTGGAATTAGAATCAGAAGAGAAACTGCAGTGTTTGGAGGCTGAAGAAAACGAGAGACTATGGCAAGCAAAACAGATGGAATTAGAATTAGCAGAGAGACTGCAGCATTTGGAAGCTGAAGATAATGAGAGACTGTGGCATTTGGAGGCCAAAAAAGATGAGAAACAGCATCAACATGAGAGGGAGTTAATGGCTCTTTGCCAAGGTCATGGTAGTAATGGGGAAGGGAATAACTGAACCCCAGAAGCAATTAACCTTAAAGAACTTACTCTAGATGAAGCAGTCCAATCTTTTAACACTATCTTTCTTGATATATTAAACTCCCTTGCACCCCTTTGTACTGTTAGAATAAAATCCAAAATATCTCCTTGGGTCTCTAAGACAACCCGCTCCCTAATGAAAAATAGGGACAGGCTGTGGAAAACCTGGATAAAGTATAAACTCCCTTCTGACTGAAAAAGTATAGAGAACTCAGAAGCTGCACAAAAAAAAATTGCAAAGGATAAAAAGGTATTTTACTTTAACCCTCCTACAGCTATAAGATCTAATCCCAAACAATTCTGGAATTCAATCAACCAAGTATTGCACCCTGGCAAACCTTTCTCCCCCAATCCCTACCCAAATAACACACCTGAAGACACTGCCACTATCTTTAATACCTTCTTTATAGAAACTGTTACAAAAAATGGTCAAAACAGATCCTCTCTTAGCTAAAAGCTCCAATCACTCTGTCCTACCTTCAAGTCACAACTTCTCTAACCTCTTTTCTTTCCAATCTATATCTACTACATATATTAAATCTTTACTCTCCAGATTAGAACCATGCTTCACTTCTGCTGATAATATTCCTTCCTTCTTTCTCCAGCTAGCTGTTGATATTCTTGCCTTTCCTGTATCTATCCTCATTAACCACTCTGTTACTGAGTCTAAAGTTCCATCTATCTGGAAACAGTTCTACTCTTTACCTATCCACAAAGGTGGAAACTCACATGAAATCTCTAACTTTAGACCTATAACCATCCTTTCTCCCCTCTCCAAAATACTTGAAATATGCATACACAAGCAGACACTTCAATATTTACTACAAGAAAGTGTACTTACTCTGACTCAGCATAGATTCTGCCCAAATCACAGGACAACCACTGCACTGATCTCCTTTACTAACACTATATCCCTTGCTCGTATTAGCAACAAACTTGTCTCCTGCCTATTCTTAGACTTTTCTAAAGCCTTCAATACTGTCTCACACTCTCTACTTCTGACCAAACTATTTAATCTTAATTTCTCTTCTGATACTGTCACCTGGTTTTCCAGTTATCTCACTGATCAAGCACAATCAGTGAAGTGGCTCTCAGCACTATCATCTTCTCTCTATAGAACAATGGGTGTACCCCAAGGCTCCATCCTTGGTCCACTGCTATTTAATATTTTTTTACAAATCTACTCTATCCTGCTTGCCCCAAGTCATCTCTTGTACAATATGCAGATGACTCCACAGTAATTACTTTCTCTGACTCTACCTCTGGTCTCATCTCTCAGACTCAATCTGCTTTTAGCATCAGTGGAATACTGGCTTACTACTAACCAACTTATCCTAACCCCCCCCAAAAAACAAACTCCTTCTCTTTTTCCTAAAAACTCTTACCCATCTCAAATCTACTTTTTCTATAATGTCTCTAAATAAAACTCCAATAGCAACTCCAGTACAAAACTCTTAGGTGTCACTATCGATGATCAATTTAAATTTGACTTGCACATTAATAACTGCATTAGGAAGTCCCATCAAAAATTAGGCTTCCTTTACAGAAATAGAAGGTTTCTCACCAACAAATCTAAAGTAACCCTATCCCACTCCTACCCATTACCTAGTCTTCCCAAATACTCACAAATTTCAACACCACACTCCTAGCAAAACTTAACTCAACTTATAACAAGTTAGCTAGATTGTCTGCCCAAGATACTTATAAAACTCATCATCATCGCTGTGTCTCACTTAAATACTTAAACTAGCTGGAACTACCCAATCAGCTTCTTCTCCCTCATTTCTAGATTATACATTATTTATTATAGCAACCCGATTGCCCTAGCTTATCCTCCTGCATATCTCAATGTTCCCCCACTCTATCACTTCGCAGCTCTGAAGAAGACTTATTATTTATCCACAAACCTAGGACTAAAATGGGTAGTAACCTTTATAGCAATCATCCTAGCATTGCCTGTAACAAGCTTCTACTCCAAATCAGACAAATAACTCAACCCAGAAAATTCAAATCAGCTGCAAAGGAATACTTAAAAACACTCTGTTCCTGCCCCAGTACACATCCCCCATAAACTGTCATTCCCTATATAATCTGCCCCTTAGTTGACCACTATCCCTTACTTTGGCTTTCAATCTGCTCATCTTTAATCACTTATTTCTTTACCTTGCCTATCACTTTTTATCTAACTTACCTTTTCCTGTCCATTAGCTTAACTCCTACAAACCTCCCCTCAAACAGCTCTAGTAAGTAACTAATGTTTTTATAGAGCTAATGCTCTTTATATTGTAATAATATAATTATCTCTCACATTATCTGCATTAGAAATGATTACCTTTAAATATTTGTAACTAGCATAATCTTGTTAAATACCAGCAAATATTTTAATTATCACTGTGGGGCAGCTGTGGTGGTGCAGCGGTTAGCATTGCCACCTCACAGCAAGAAATTCTCCAGTTCAATCCTCAGATGGGGTGCCTTCTGTGTGGAGTCTGCATGTCCTCCCTGTGGTTGTGTGGGTTTTCTCCAGGTGCTCCAGTTTCCTTCCACATCCCAAAGATATGCTGTAGGTGGATTGGATACTCTAAACTGGCCCTAGTCGTGCATGCGTGTGCCTTCCGTGGAAGGTTGGGTTCCAGGCTGGCAACTTGACACTGTAAAACTTCACTGCCAATCATGAGTGGACAGGTGATCTGCTGTGGTGACTCCTAACCAGGAAAACCTGAAAGAAGAAGATTGTAATTATCACTTTAATTGCTTTTTTTGTATCGTACCTTTCTGTGGAGTTTTTCTCCCCGGGCCTCTACTGAAAAAGGGCTATTTGCAGCTCAGTCAGACTACTCCCGGTCAACAAAGGTAAAATAAATAAATAAATAAATAAAGGTCAGTAAATTTTTCCACAGTTTACAGAGGCTGATAACTTTGATAGTTTTAATCATATATTTGAAAGAGTAAACACTATAATGTTGACCAAAGGCTCTGGGTACAGTATGGTAAAGCTGTAACTGCGGGTTATAAATTGTAATAGTCTAAAATTTCTATAAAAACACTGAACAGAAATTCAAACAGACCTAGTCACTGGAATGACTCAGGTTTTATTTGGGTCTATATTAAAACACTGAAACCTCACTTATACAAAACCCTAAACGCCGACACATAAATAGTGAACCGCGAGAACACCAAACACCCTGAAGCGTGAAATCTGAAATATCGAAATGCCATAGTTGTCCCTCATCCGGTATAGCTCCCTAACATAAATGTGCAATAGTTACTGACCTTAGGGTTAGGGTGAGGGTTAAGGTAAATGCATATATAGTAATACATGCAACCTACACTTTAGGGTTAGAAGTAGGGTTACGTTAAGTGTATATATATATGTGTATATATATATATATATATATATATATATATATATATATATATATATATATACATATATATAGTAATATAGTTGCATAGCTGAATATATACCTAAATTATACTTTTCTCGTAGTTGGGTGTTGTTTGTTTATAGTTAGATACATTTGTGTGTAGTGAATGTTTGATTAGGATATGGGATATATGCGTGAAGTGTGGATTATTTATTTTATTTGGGTAGGTAGTACATAGCGGGCTGTGGGGTTGGCCAACTATGGTAATTCGATATTTCGAATTTCGCACCTCAGGACATTCAGTGTTCTAATGATTCACTATTTATGTGTCAGCGTTTAGGGATTCGCGTAAGTGAGGTTTCGGTGTTTTAATATAGACCCCTTTTATTTATGATAAGCTCTTTTGTTCAACAACTGGACTTCATCAAATCAACCAAAAAACTAAAGCTGATCAGGACTCTATTTAAAGCAAAATAGCTAAATCATTTGCATATTGAATTAATTTAATGTTTCCAGCATTGTTCTACATGCTATTAGTGAAATCTGTGAATAGGACTGGACTGAGTACAGAGCCCTGATGGTATCATGCATTAATTATGCCATGTAATGATATAACAGCATTCTGATGTACCACCTGTGCCCTACCACAGAGATAACCAGGGAACCAGTTTATTGCCGCTACTTTCAGCCTCATATTTTTGATTGATGACATCAACTTTTGAAGTGACATTCCATTGAATGATTCTAAAGTCTAGGAAAACTGCCAAATTCTATAGTGTTCCTTTCTTCATGGATATATTGAATAAGGTTCGGTAAGACTTGTGTTGAGTTAATAGCTTGGCCTAAATCTATGCTGTATATCAGATAAATTTTAAGTGAAAAGGTAAGGAATGCTGGTGAATTGGTGCAGTTGCTTACTTTGGGAAGAGAGGGATTGCTGATATCCAGAAAGAAATAATGAATTGATTCTAGCAGGTATGGACTCTGCCTTTCATAACTGACATGGTAACAAGTATTGAGTGAGGGTAAGCAATTGATTTAGCGGTCATGTTTAAAAAAATTGAGGAGGATATTGCTGGCAAAAGAAAATCCGGGTTTCATTTTCCATGGAAACTTGAGTATTTTTGATGCCTGGTCTGTTAGAAAAGTGAAGCAAGTACTGAACTGACGAATGTGTGCAAAGAAGAGTTAAGTTTTTGGATGGATTCTGTAAATTGGGTAGAAAGTTTTTTCTTCAATAGACACATCAGGTAGTTCTGGTAAGGAGGAAGGTGTAGAAGAGTGTAATATATTTGGATCATATTTAATCCCCAGTGTCACTTTGATGTTAGTACATGAATTAACGAGTCTTCATGAGTTCTGTTTAGTCAGCGTTATTGTATATAAAATCATTACTGTAAAGCTTATTTGACTATGACTAAGTAACTTATATACAAACTAACTACTGTGATCATACATGCTTATACACTGGCTGCTTCTCCAAAATGACACTAGGGACTGCACGTGTCTGGACTATATACGTGGAAGCACAGCCTCGCATGCTTCCTTAAAGACATAGCACACACATGCTACACTCTGATCTACACACAAGGGGAGTGGATTTGGCAAATTGGTTAAGGTCTTTACCTAATAACCACACGGTATGAAGTTTAATTCTGAGTTTGGGTTATTGGCTAGGCTTAACATGACCCTTCATGACAGTTAGCCTAGTATTCACCTATGAATCTATAATTGCAAAAATCTTATGGAATTTTATTACAGTCAGTCATAGTAAAGTAAATGCCTGAATCTAAACCAGTACTTGTCACTGTTTACTGATAGCATTATTAATTTTAAGATATAGTTATTAGCGACAGTTTAACATTCCTGAATATAGAGGATCATGACTGGCTCACTAAACATAACACATTTATTATGTATTTGAGACACGAATGCCAAGAAGTGCCTTGAGAGTTAATCTTGAAATCCATGTCAAGAACACATAATTTAGGGTTTTGATTGGTGAGACAATCATAATTCTATGTAGTACATGGAGCTTTATCTGCTTCGTGTACTACTGGTTATGGACTGGTTATGGGGAAAAAAATCACAAAGTATTTTCCCAGCTTTCAAAGCCTTAAAACACCTAACTGACACTGCCAGAAAGACAGTGCAATGCTGTACGTCATGTTTGCACTTACCTTTTATACCTCTCCATTGTCCATATTTTCGCAGAATATCCAGATTATTGCTTCATATTTTTGATTTGTAAAATTGTTCTTCATAAAATCTGTGTTTTTTGACAAACCACTATTTATTTATTTTATTTATTTATTGACATTTGTTAACCGGGTTAGTCCAACTGGGATTTTGTCCCATTTTCAGTGGAGACCCAAGGAGAAAAGCTCCAGATAGTTCAATAATAAAAAACATTACAGTAGTATACCAGCACAGGAAACAACAGAAATAAAACTAGTATTACAGTAGTAACAAATAGAAAACAACCATAGTTAGATGCCAGCACAAGTTTTTTTTTTTATTTATTTATTTTTTTTTCCAGATACTATGTAACTGTGGTAGTGGGGATAGAGTTCAAGGTATGTCCAGGATAGACTGAGTGATTCCAATGTGGGGGGAGGGCAGAACTATGTAGGGTCATAGCAGGGGCAGATTTTGGTATTGAGTAGATGTCTTAAGTTTCTTTTTAAATAGTGGGGTGTGAGGGATTGAGCGAATATCAAGGGATAGTTTGTTCCAAGCAATGGCCACCGAGTGTTTGTAGAGTAACTTACCTGCTGACTTATTTGGGTGGTAAATGTCAAGCAATTGTTGATTAGAGGTTCAGAGAGATCGAGATGGGGTGTAGACAGAGACAAGATGGGATAAAGATAGACAGTTGGATGGTTTAAAGAGCATAGAGTGTAGCATGTGAAACTGATAGAGATGTAGTAGTTGAGGGAGTTCTAGCCAGTGTAGAGACTTTAAAGCAATGCAGTGGTGTGTGTTATTTGAGGAGTTGGTGATGAATCTGGCTATTTTGTGGTAGGATTGTTGGAGTTTATTCAGGGTAGTTTTTTGGATATTTGTTACAACAGGAGCAGCATAGAGGAGTGAGGGGAGGAGAAGTGCTTGTCGTAGGGTGAGTTTAGCCTCGGGACTGAGATACTTTTTGTTTTGGTATAATAGACCTAATTTCTGATGTGTTTTCTTTATACATTGTTGTATGTGTTGATTGAATTTTAATTAATCATCGATAATGAATCCTAAGAGTTTTGTGTGGGTGACAGGTAGGATAGTTGTGTTATTGCGAGACTTAATGACAAAGGAGGATTTATGATGATTAAGAAAGTGGGGCAGGAAGAGTAGGAGTTTGGTTTTAGTAGGATTGAGAATCAGTAGATTTTCTGAAAGCCATTGTTCAGTGGAAAGTAGAGCTGTTTGGGTTAGGGAGTTTAGGTCAGAGATGTTGTTGGCTGTAGAAATGATTGTGGAGTCATCTGCATATTGTATGAGTGATGCCTGATGGCATGTGGTGAAGAGATCATTGGTGAAGATGTTGAATAAGAGGGGACCCAAGATGGAACCTTGTGGAACACCAATGGAGATAGGTAAGAAAGGAGAAGTGGAAGAGAGCCATTTAACTGATTGTTTGCGTTCAGAGAGGTAGCTAGCAAACCAGTTGAGGGTGGAGGTGGAGAGGTGAAAGTTTGTAAGTTTAGATAGTAGTAGTGGGTGAGACACTGTATCAAAACCTTTGGAGAGGTCTAGAAAGAGACAGGAAGTAAGTTTATTGTTGTCCAGAGATTCTGCAATGGTGTGAGTGAAGGAGAGTAGAACAGTAGTTGTGCTGTGAGAGGGGCAAAAGCCATGTTGAGTAGGGGTGAGTAAGTTTTGATTGAGAAGGTGATCCATAAGCTGGGTGTGGATACATTTTTCTAGTATCTTAGATAATGGGGACAGTATGGCAATAGGTCAGTAGTTTGAAGGGTCAGTGGAGTTACCTCCTTTGTAGAGAGGGATAGTGTAGAAAGATTTCCAAAGGGTAGGAACAGTAGATTCTAGTATAGATCTATTTATTAATATTGTAACTGGGTAGGCGATGGAGTCAGCTGCAAGTTTGAGGTAGGTAGAGGGTAGTTTGTCAGTGCAGGGGGAGCAGGGTTTGAGTTTGAGCAGTAGAGATTTGATGTAGGAGATGGGAACAGGCTTGAAGTAAAAGGGTGTAGTGTTGGGGATGGGTGAGGGGTCAGGTAAAGAAGAAGAGGTAGGTTGAGAGGGTAGGAGATTTTGGATGGAGGAGATAAAATGTGAATTATGTAGGGTAGCTGTTCCCTCAGGAGTTGTGTTTGGGTAGGGTGAGGGGTTAGAGGGACTACCAGGGTAGAGTATGCTGTTGAGTGTTGTCCACTATGGACTGAAGTCACTAAATAACAACATGCACTGAGCTTTCAGAGTTTGTATTCTTCAGAAAATACATGCAAACACTAATCCTGTTATCGTAGCTATTTTCTAGGTTCTTTACAGGAACTTAGGGACACATTACCAGCACAGACAGCAGGCAGAAACAATTTCTATTCTGCCATTGTCATTTGCTAGTCAGTACAGGCAGATTTTACTGCCTAGCATAGCACTCATCCTTAACATTTGCAAGGGGTCCTTAAAATTTGTTAAGGTCAGTTCATGCACCATTCTGGTTCTTAACTGGTTTGTCTTTTTCCGAATATGGAAGCTTAATCAGCACTCCCCATGCAGTACAAAAATCTTACTGTTCTGATTTTTGTCTTTTTGAAATAAAGGGTTTTTCTGCTTAACACTAATGATCCAGTCTGTTGATTTTGTCTGTCTGTCTGTCTTTCTCTATTTCTCTTTTTACTTTCTTTCCCATTTTTGTTCTACTTTCTGCTGTTCCAGAAATACCTGGGGCTCCTTGACTGCAACCATCCCAGGTTCAAGAATATTCTTCATGACTTCCTGCCTATCTAGGGCTGCTTCACTGTGGGGAGGAGAGGGTGCTTCCATACCTATAGACACCTCAATGATGCCAGATCCATGGGCCATCTTTGTTAAATATGCCTCTATTATTGGTTACTTGTCCTCTCATTAAGTTGGCCTCTGTGCAGATGTGTTGCACTAACAGAATGGCAGCTATTTGTAAAGCCCTAGTGATCACTGTGGCATCCACACAAATCCGCGTACCTTAGGTGCTCTCCTTTACATGGAATTGCTATCCGTGTCCACTTATAAGGCTTCACAGCCAGCTACCATTGCATTAGTGCAACATTGGTTAAGATTGCAATAGAGAGGGCAGTGGAGAAATGATGGGGCCCATATGTAAGCTTTATTTGGTGGGTGTAGGGCTTGTTGTCTCTTTGGCTCTGATGATTGAGCCACTGGAGGACTCAAACCCTCACCATCAGGTTCACCCTGCTCTGGTCTATTAGTGAAGGGGCATATTTGATGCTTATTGGACCAAGATGATACCAAATGCATGGGCCTCCTCACCTTCTCCTTTGTGTCTGTCTGTCCAACATCTGTATGTCTTATCTCCCCCTCCCTTTTTCAGCAGACCATAGTATTCCTGTCTACCTTGCACTGCCTTGTATATATTTTTTGGTCCTCAAATATATTGCTATAATATTGATATTAACTATTTCCTAACACTCCCTCCTACACACTCTGCCCTTCTTCTCTCTCCAATTCTTTTATTAAAATATATGTTTGAAAAGATGAGCTTCTGTCATCACCAAAAAGTATAACCCATCCTCTCTAACCTCCTCCTGCAAGACCCTCTAAAGGTATCCATTTGTTTTATAAATACAATTAATCAATGCAACAGGCTATAAACTTATTTTTGAATTTGTTTTGGGTAAGGTAATATGTGTGCTTTATTCACATCTGGTAGCTATAAAATAGAGCGTTTTGATATTGATCTTTCCATTCCTAGTCAGCACTCCATCCTGTCTTTAAAAGGTAAAGTTACAACTTTTTACTTAGCATACAAAAAAGTAAGCACTAACTATTTTTAGTGTAGTCATGAGAATATACTGGTAAACTTGCTTGTTATCTTTGCATGCAGAAAGCAGAATTTTTAAAAAGAAATATGCAAGGACAATTTCAAGAAAGGAAGAATAATAATTCATATCACACTGATCCACCATACGTGTTATACTAAATGACTATCTATTCTTGTGTGGGCACAGGGCCAATACTTATGATGAAATGTAAGAATGGCTTTCCTAAGGTGCTTTAATAGACAACATATGATTAAATGCTAACAAATGGCTAAAGCACAAACTGTGTATATATATAGGATAGATACATTATACGTTGACAACATGTCTATTACACTTACTCAAGAAAAGCATGTACATAGCTTTTAAGCAAAACATTGTTAATCAGGTTTAACATGTATTGGGTGTCTGGTTGCGCAGTAATTGGGAAAATAGATGAGGTCTCAATAAATTCCACGTAGGCTTCGTGTAGAGGCTACAAAGAGTTTACATGTTAGAGCAATGGTGAGAGGCACGCCTCAGCGTGCAATGCATATTAATGAGGTGCAGCATGCCTCAGCTAAGTTTCACAGCTTGCAGAAGAAGTGCTGCTGGCCGTGAAACCTTGTAAGTGAATGCGGATAGCAATTCCGTGTAAAGGAGAGCACCTACTGTGAACAGATTTGTGCAGAATGCCATAATGATCACCAGGGCTTTACAAATAGCTGCCATTCTATTATTGCAACACATCTGCACAGAGGCCACCTTCATGAGAAGACAAATGACCAGTAATAGGGACATATTTGACAACAGCTGTCACATAAGAATATGATAGAATGTAACAGTTTCATCCTCTTAGAGTGAGAAAAGTGGACAAAACCATAACAATGGGGGGAGAATGGGCCAGAAACAGGGGCAGGTGTTTAATACTGCACTTTCAAACTTATGAAGTTGATAGAATATATAGGTTGTACATTAGCATGAACTTTCTGAAGAGCAGGAATTTTGAAATTCAAATTGCAGTCATCAGTTTCTGACTGCACTCTGCAATGACATGCCAATGATTGGTCAGGAAAAAGTGTTATGAGAAAAATATGAGACAAAAACTGCACATTCTTTACAGATCATGACAGTTGACAGGTGTGCACTCAAATGTATATATTATTAAGTCAAATCAGTCAAGAGATCATACCAGTGATATGGCAGAAAGCCACATATTTGATAAGGAAAACATCTGGACATCCTGGGAATATCTGGACAGTTGACAGGTATGAATGTGAAGTATATGTCCAAACAGTACAGAAAAGTGTACCTACAGTGCAGAGTATTGTGATATCCCATTCCTGGCATACTGTACTAAAGCTGTGTTAATGATCTGTAACAGGACATGAGACATACATGTAAAATGATCACTCAGGTGAAGTGTGTGTATTGAACAGGGACACATAGATTAATTATTGGAATGAACAAAGGAAGAGAGTACAGGTGAAACTCTGGCATGTGCAGCAGAATAGGGCATGTCAATGGAAGATGGTTGTAGAAGCAACACCAAACACATATCTATATGATACAGTACAGACTGTAGTATGAAAATGTGTTGTTTGCGATTGTCACTCAAGGTGACATAACAATGGGGAGGATGTATGTGTGAGAGAAGCATCCTTACATGAATAATGCAGATGATGTCTATCAAGGATCTGACATACATTTGGGGTAGGGTGCAAATTGGGAAGCTGTGCAAACTGTTATACCTGAATATGAGTGCACTGTCAGCAGAAGTCTCCAACAAGGTGGCCACAAGTAAAGGATCATGGCAAACATTACAGGAACTAACCATAATCAAGGACAATATCAGAATAATACCACCAGTAATCTCAGGCCTGTGATATAACATATGTGATATGGAGTGATAACAGATTATTCTGCACACACACACACACACACACACACACACACACACACACACACACACACACACACACACACACACACACACACACACGACAACTATTATGATACATCCACACTCTATGAGGATAACCACACTTACTGTCCTGGTACTGTAATATCTGTAGGGGGTGTTAGGTGGAACACTGCTATACCTGTATGTGACAGTATGGGCAATACAAGCTAGTTGCCCTGTGTGCATGGCATATATCTATCGCACAATCCACAGTGTCATGAATGCTATACATGCCATTAATGTTGTTACCCACCTATTTATGCAGTGTATGCATAAGCTTAAAAGTTAGCACATATGCATCTGGTGTAATGACTCTCTAAGGCCAAGAACACTACATTAATGGGCTCAGACAATATCCCAGGATGCCTTCTAAATAGCATGACGCATGACCTATCAGGCCATCTGGAATTGCTATTTAACTGTAGCCTCCAAACATGCTTCATGCCTCAAGAATGGAGAAGAGCAACAGTTATCCCTCTGCACAAATGTGGGCCATCTACAGACTTAGAAACTACAGACACGTATGTCTCACTACTGTTATTTCTAAAGCCATGGAAAGAATTATCATGGAAATGATCAGTAGTGATATAGTAAACCTTCAAACACTAGACCCAACCCCATTTCATTCCGTCAAAGGCAGGTCATGACTACTGAACCTGGTGGACTTCTTTGAGAAGGTCACCAAAGTGACGGATGAGGGCAAAATGGTTCACACTGCCTATGCTGACATGGCCAAGACATCTGACAGAATACCCCACTCAGGCACTGTTGACAAACTCAAGAGGTTATGTACAAACCTGTATGTCACCCAGTGGATAGCCAACTGTCTCACAGACAGGACCCAGGAAGTTAGAACTGGGGAGTCCGCCTCTACAAACAGGACAGTCACAAGTGGAGTGCCTCAGGGATTGGTCCTTGGACTACTCCTTTTTGGCATTTACTTCCCTGAAGTAAGGCCAATGTCAATGGTTTCTGGCTGACTAAATTTGCAGATGACTGCAAATTAAGAGATGCCATTGAATCCCACACTGATACGGATGTTATCCAGGAAGGGCTGTTATAGACAAGCAAATGGTGTCAGAGCCATGTACTAAATCTAAATGCCAAGAAATGCATAATAGTATCCTTCGTGGAAGCCATCACCCCTGCTAACTATCATATTGACAACATACCCCTTAGAGCTGACCCAGTAGTCAGGGACTTAGTTGCACATATAGACAGTAATCTAGCCTTTGACCATCATGTGACTACAGTAATGAGGAAAGCATTCTATGTTGCACAGTTTATAAACAAAGGCATGGCTCTACATCCAAGAAAGTCATTCTTCCACTGTATTTGGCATTTGTCATACCTATCACTGAGTAAAATTCCCCCTTTGGTATGTCCCTAACTAGGCATATCCAACAATTTGAATGTCTACAGAGGTTCTTCTCTAAAAGAATACAGGGCATATGTAAAATGTCTTATGCAAATCCCCTCAAGTCCCTATCCCTGTATTCTGTCTCCTACAGGCTTTATAAGGAACATCTACGTCTGGCATATAGGGCATTGTTAGACTCCACTCTGATGGACCTCCTGCATATCCGCAAAAGAAACATCACCAGAATTACCTGTTCTAAAAACTTAAACCTACCCTGTGATATAAATAGTACCTGCTGGAGAGACAGGTATCCCAGAGACTACCCCATCTCTGGAACAGGCTCCCCATCTATGTGAAGCAGAGTTCCTCCCTAACCCAATTCAAGTGCTACTTGTACAATTGGATGGGGAACTGGAAATTCATCCCTGGTTTGGTACATACATCTCAAATGGGCACAGGCAACTTGTAAATGGTTCACCTCCTAAGTCCCTGCTTGTAAATGTTTCATCTCCCAAGCCCCTGCTTATACTTATCAAAGGTATCAGAACTTGTCAGAGATTTGGGAAGCATGGCTAGGCTTAAAAAGGCCCTTGTGATCATTAGCCTAGTAAACAACTATGAACCTACTGGTGTTCCACATCATTGGACAGTCATGTTCAACAGCAAAGAAAAAGCAAGCCTTATAGTCAAAGCCTGGTCCAACAACAAAGCAAAATGTATAAACACAGAAGTTCTGACCAACACAGCATGGTAAAATCAAGAGATTTTATTTAGGTGAGAACTTTCACGGACTATGCTGCTTCCTCAGAACATAAAACAGAATAAAAGCAATAAAAGAACCATCAATTAAATAGCTGCATCAATTTAAATTCAAAATCAACAGTCCAGTAGAAAATTCTAGTGGATAACTCAATGAACCAGCTTCTGAGCTTGTGAAACCGGTTTTAAATGGAGATTAGCATTAAGTCCCAGTTCCCTATTTGCCTAGAGAGCAATAATCCATCTCAATACTGCTTGCTCCACTTTATTCACCATATTGTCACCTCTGATGTCATCATAAATTATCTGTAAAACTAAAAAACGAAAAGTATGACCACTAAAAACAGAGACATTTTGTGCAAGAGCATTAAGCAATTCCTAATATCACTTAAATGTTCCAAAACCTGTTCCTTAAAGGGGTGATTCGTTTTTCCCACATAACAACTAAGGCATCGGTTACCAACAGCTAAGTAAACTAAGTAAGAGTTTTTGCAGTCTGCATAAAACCTTGGTTCAAATACCTTCTTTATAACAGGATGAATAAAAGATTTCTCTACAGAAATATACTTGCATGCCTTACAGTAGCAACAAGGATAGGTAACCAACATATCAGATTTCAAGATATTACAATTATGTTTATCAGCCTTTCCATAAGAAAGACGTCTTTCTAAGGAAAGACTGTTCCTAATATTATAGCTGGGATTATTCCTAATTATCTCCTTAATTTTAGTATCAGTCAAAAGGACAGGCCAATTTTTTCTAATATCACACACAACACTGATGTCACTATAGTATATAAAAGTAATTTTAACCTTTTCATTCCTGTTCTTAAAAGTTTTACAGGGTCTCCTATTATGAGAAAAGTAAAGACAAGATATATTTCTCATATCGGTAAAATAGCTCTACCATTTCTGTCAATCTCAGAAGCAGAATAACCCCATGTGGGAGACAAGAGGTTGGAAGGCCTGTATGAAATGGATATTTAGGCATGAGCAAGTATCAAAATACTGGCAATCCCTGTAATGGGATAAGTAACTGCAGGATGCACGTCTGCTCTGCTATGTACAAACACGCACGTGCTCGCACACACACACACACACACACACACACACACAGAGACACACACACACACACACACACAGTTCACTACAGTGAGAACAGAACCCCTACCTAATTAAAGTACACAGACTACAGAACCCAGTACATTACACAAGCACCACAGCAAAAGTTTCATCTATACAAGAGTGCAGGTGAATTTATAGTAAATGACATCAGCAGGCCATGTGAGGGTCAACACATTGTGAGGCTGCAGAGGCACATAGCTTTATAGGTTCTTATGACACTACTAACCTAATGGCACTAAGGTGTTTGGAAGCCTAGTTGTGTTAAAACACAAGTACCTTTATTGAGCATAGTTCGATGGTCATTGCAGAGCATGTTTGTAGCAACACCAACTGGCCCTGTCCATGACAGATATAGGTGCCAGCCCAGAGGTGACTTTACAATCATCCAAACAGTAGTCAAGGTTGTGATTGAACAGGGACACTGAGGAACACGGCTTCACATGCAGAGAGACTCTATTACAGAGGAGTGTGAACAATTGTGGGATATATCTATCTCCCCAGATTTTTCTGTTTATGTTACAGGCTAGGTTGAAAACCCTAGGGCAAATTATAGTTATCCCATTTTAATTGCTGATGTCCATCATCTCTAGAAGGGCCATTTCTGAGAATCTTCTGCAGGGCAGCAATAGGTCACCTCTCAGCAGCCTGCATGATACTGAGTACAGTGACAAGGATGTCGGTTTTTCCATGTATGTCATGTTTGGAGGCCTTAGAATCACCCAGGCACAATCATGTGTTCTCTCTAATTGCTGCAGGTGTCTGGTGATGTACAGAGTGATGTGAGCATTGTACTACATTATTGGTGTGATAAGGGCAGAGTACAGCAGAGGTCTGACTACCCTGGTCTTGGATGTGATGGCCATATGGATGATGTGTACAATACAGATTGTGTTTGTCAACACTATGGGCACATAGTGATGAAAGTGTAGATTGCTATCAATATGTGTTCCCAAGTCTAACAACACTGTCTTTGAGCTTAGGGCGGTGCTATATATATCATAATTACCAGGGATACATCATTGGCAAAGGTGATAAAGAGTCATTGTATGTTTAAATTTCAAGTCCGTGAGTTTGTCACCAATCATCAATCTATGTCAGCCCCTACTGTAATATGTTACCATCACTGGGGTACTCTATATAAGTGTGTCCAGTTAAAAGTCATCTGCAAAGTTGGTAAACAACAGGCCATCTGCTGTTGCCTATGCTTCAGGGAGGTATTTCCCAAACAGGTGAGGGCCCAGCACAGATCTTTGTGGTAATCCACTGGTGAATAGGCTAGTGGTGGTGGTGCAGCCCCCAACTTTGAGAGTATGTGTTCTGTTGTTGAGCCAGTTGGATCTCCATCTAGTACTGTATGGCCAAGTTCCCAGATGTGAGATCTTCACTATGAGACATGAATGGGGGGATAGTGTCAAAAGCCTTGGATAACTGAACATAGGCGGTATGTCTTATCTCTCATCCAGGTCTTTGGGGGGTCAGTATTCAAGAAATCCACAAGGTTCATTAAGCAAGATCTACCCTTAAGAAAAGCAACATGGGTAGGGTCAAGTTATTTGAAGGCCACCCATGTCCCTGTGGATATGACCCATGGTGATTCCTGCAGTAGCCTTGCAAATAAGGCTTTTTAGGCATATGGGTCAATAGTTGTAGTTCTGCATGTTACCAGATTGATGTGCATTGTATAGCTTACATTTGATATTACATTTTGTAGTGTGGTTGATATATGTTAGAAAAAGTACTGAGATACCAAGGTTGTAGTGCCTGGGGAGTGCCAACACATGGATGTATTTTAAATATATGACATATAGTTAGATAGGGCCCTCAGGTTGTAATGTTTCTAGATGTAATTTCATGTCATACAAAGGTAATGGACAATAAACAACAGTAATGCAGCATAATATATACATTTCCATAGCTCAACGAGCGGCGGGTTTGCATAACAGTTAGCACAGTGTATACTCAAGCAAGATACATGTGTTTATGCACTACTAAGCATTGTGCAAATGCAAAACACATTGCTAAAGTCTGACAGTTAGTACTGAGTCTGTGGAATACACCTGCTACTTATCTGAATCTGTGGCAGCAGGTGTTAATGCAGTCAGTGCAGTGATACAGTCCTTTTGATGAGATGGGTAACCACAACACAGTCATGTTGTATAGCCAACTGAACCAAATCAAATGTGTCTAGAAGATGTGTGTGAAATGGTCAGTTATGTATGGGATGATTTTTTCTTTGCAGGACAGGAGACCTTTTTTTTTTTTTGACACACAGAGATTATTGTTGGGGAAGAGATGTAGGTATGTCTGGGTCTTGCAAGTTGGGTATGTGAGGAAGTAATTGCAGACAAACAAGAAAACAAGAAAAAACACAGGGACAGTGAAAGACACAAGAGGTTGGTGGACAGCAGGGATGGGGTGAGGGTGCGGACATCCAGGACACAGGCTCACCAAGCTGGGTGACAGTGAGTATCAAGTCCTCACCCACTAGACTGTCATCACTGTCTCCACACTCTGCCTCTGGCTGGAGTGCTTGACATCTCTTTCTCCTCCTTCTCCTCCTTCTCCTGGACCTACATAAAATAAGGGAGAGCAGTCCCTCCATCTGACATAGCTGTGCACCAGCAGTGCAGTGTACAACCCTACATACCATTCCTGGCAGTTCAGAACTGGTGATAAACTCACCACCTCTGTCACTGCTCCCAGAGGGAACCACTGGACTGTCCTTAGGGGCAGGATTACCTGAGGGGTCAGGTACTACACAGGCATCAGAGGTTGTGCTACCAGTTTGATTCACAGATATACTGGGCAATGGTGCCAGGCCAGTGGAATGTGGGGTCAGGTGTATCCTGTGGGGCAGGCCTACCCCTCTGTGCTGTGGAGCATTCTGTGATGTGGTACACATGGATGACATGGACACATTTTGACAGCACTTAATAATATAAAACAAACTAAAGGAAAAAAAGATATGATTAGTACCTTCATTTGTAGCATATACAATGCATTAATACAATTATTTGACTCTATTATCTTAACCTTTACTGTTACGACTACCACCTCAAAAAATAACTATTACTTTTAAGACTACCAGCTCCTAACAGATGCACACTATACTACAGATAGCAGCATGCCAAGTCAAGATGTGCCATGCTGATAGACTCCTACCCAAGAAGACTGAATACTGTAATTAAATCAAAAGGTGCTTCAACAAAGTATTAATTTAAGGGTATGCACACTTATGCAACCAGCTTATTGTACATTTTTTATTTTTTATATTTTTCCCCCTAAAAGATTTGTTTGTTTTTCAATTGAATTGTACAGGTTATAGGTCACAATAAAGATAGGAAAAGTTTTGAAATGATTTATTGTGGTCTCATTTTTTATATCACAAAAACCTGGCATTTTAACAGGGGGGTTGTACATGTTTTATATCCACTTTAGCTATATGACAATGGATCAAAACTTGCTCACGAAAAAACAAGCCGCCCTGCTGGACGTCTAGTATAAATAGATAATACAGCAAGAGAAAGAAACTGATGTCCAGGAATTAGAGGGAACAGCCTCAGCAGAAGAACACCCTCAATAGCTTGAAGAAGTAAATGAGACATCTTTTAAAGTCTTTTAAAACCAATTATGAAACTAAATTAGCATCCATATCTAAGGATAATCACAATGCATTCTTTAGTGATGTCTGTAAGGTAAAAGGGTAAGGCCCAGCTTTCAACCAAATTCATAGTGGATGGTACCAGTCATACTGAACCTAAGCACATTGTCCACCTGTTAGCAGACAGGTTTGACATAAATTTCACACCTCCTGTGTCCAGCAATCATACCCCAAAGCATACCTGCCACCAATTCTCTACCTATCATCTCCAAAGAACAGGTCATAACTGCACTCACCTAGGCCAAAAACACAGCCTCTATGGGACTGGATAACATCCCAGGCTGATTACCAAATGGTGTAAAGCAAGAGTTAGCAAATTCTCTGGGTAGTCTCTTTAGCCACAGTCAAAGCACTGGCTTTGTCCCAGCAGAGTGGAAAACAGCAACCATAATCCAACTGCACAGAGGGGAGTCCCTCAACCGACTCAGGAAACTATAGACCCATAAGCCTGACCAGCCTTGTCTGTAAGGCCATGGAGAGAGTCAACAAGGACATTGGTGACCTTCAAACTCTTGACCCAACCCAGTTTGGTTTCATTAAGAGCAGATCATGCTTGTTGAACCTAGTGGAATTCTTCAAGAGAGTCAACAAAGCCCTGGATGAAGGCAAATCAGTACATACTGCCTATCTGGACTTGGTTAAGGGCTTTGCTAATTCCCCACTCAAGCAATATTGAGAAACTCACCCAGCTGGGGATTAACCCATATGTCATTAGATGGGTAGTTGACTGGTTTACCAACAGAACGCATGCAGTCATAGTCGGGGATACCACCTCTACCAGCAGACCTGTTACCAGTGGTATTTCACAAGGGTCTGTGTTGTGCCTCCTACTGTTTGGAATCTATTTCTCAGAAATTCAGGCAATAACAGATGGCCTGTGGCTCTAAACATTCATTGGCAACTGCAAACTGTGTGCAATCGCTGAATCCCCAATAGATGTCCACATACTACAAAATGGGCTTACATACATAAATGATTGTTGCCAAACCCAGAGTCTTAAACTTAACCGAGAAAAATGCACTATTATCCCTTTCAGCAAAGGAAACATCCATGCAAATTACACTATTTATAATACCCCCCCATCTTCCAAACAAGTGGTGAGAGATTTGGGAATGTATGTTGATAGCGACGTCAACTTTGATCATCATGTGTCCACAGTGGTAAGGAAGGGCTTTTATGTTGCTCACCTCATATGTAGGGGCATAACCTCCAAGACTAAGGATGTGATCAATCCGCTGTACTCATCTGTCATCAGACCAATAATAGAGTACAATGCTCCCTTTTGTACGTTCCTCAGCAGGCACTTGGAGCAGCTGAAGAGACCTAAGAGGCTTCTCACCAAGAAAATCCATGGACTTCAACACATGACCTACATGGACAGACTGAAGGCTCTGTCACTGTACTCTGTATCATACAGACTGCTGAGAGCGTATGGTGCCTGGCCTGCAGAGCACTGTTGAACCCTGCCTGAATGGAAATGCTGCACCTCCACAAAACAAATGGGACAAAACTCACTCAGTGTAGGGACCTTATCCTAGCCTGTGACATCAACAGGACATGTTGGAGAGACAGATATGTCTCCCAGAGATTGCCACTGTTATGGAGCGAACTCCCAATTAATATGAAACTGATCTCCTCAATGACCCTATTTAAGTGTAACATGGGCAATTGGATGGAAAATCGTAAATTTACTTCAAGTGTTTCACCTATATCACTCTTAGACAGGGGCAACCAGTGCTGATCATGGATTCACAAATGTGGACTACCTATCTTGGTCTCTAAGGGAAAGTGGTACATCTTTGCTAGGCTTGAAAAGACCTTGAGACCATTAGCCTACTCACCTCCTATGAACTTATGAACCTAGCGCCATTATGTTGGTAGTTTCGTTTGAACTTATGAAGCTATGAACGTATGTAGGCCTGCCAACATCTTGTCTCACAGATGACCTGCTGACGTCATGCACTATATGTTCAGCTGCAGTCTTGCAAAAGTCAGCTTGTGCCATGGTGCTTATGTTAAGTACAGTGTTCTGTAGTCTGTATACTTAGGTAGGAGTTCTAGTTTTTATTCTCACTGCAGTCAAGAGTGTATGTGTGTGTGCTCTTGCCTGACATTACAGAGCGACTTTTACCACAGCATGTGGTAGACTAATATTACCATATTCTCAACAGACAATGCTGATGTCATCAGCTATATAAGATGTTTGGATATGCAGTCATCCCACCACAGCATGATTAGACACTGGCCTGGAAGTCAGGCAGATGTTACCTCCTCCTATACAAGACAGATTACAGTGACATGGCTTTTAATCTATCCATATAGATCATGGCATGGTTTGTAGGTCCTGTGTTAATTCTGCTGAGAAAGTCATGTGGTCTCTAGAGCTGTTGCATGTGTCTATTGAGGTACGTGCAAAAGAGAGCATTATACTGTATTATTGTTTCGATGAGGTTTAACTACAGTGCTGTCATGCATCTTAAGATCTGAATATGATAGCGTGACTTATGATGTGCACCATATGTTTGCCCTGGAAAATCATTAAAGAGAGAAGTTAGAAAGTAATGATACACATTGCAGTTTCTGACTTCACAACCTTTACAAGAGCATTCACTATACAGTTGTGAAATTTTGATCCTATCAACTGTCCAACCTTTCAAGGCCAATATAAGTCAAAGGTACTATGAGCAGTTCACAACACAAATGCAGATATACTAAACACTAGGTTAGCTGTGCACCCTGAATAACAGACACAGCTTTTGTATCCCTGAATCCAAAAGATAGATACCAGGGATATGGCACAGTTATCACTTGCACAGGGTGTTTTTTGTGTGTGTGTGTGTGTGTGTGTGTGTGTGTGTGTGTGTGTGTGTGTGTGTGTGTGTGTGTGTGGTGTGTGAGTAAGAAGGAGAAGAAGACAGACCATTGGGATAAAACAAAAATGGCCAGTGAGACAAAAAGAGTAACTGTTGTGTATGTGTCTGTAGGGGTCCTCCATGTGAAACTGGTGTGTGAGTGCCTGCATGAACACAGTCAAGCTCTGTGCTAGCTTTGTGTATGAGAAGTGGATGGAAGAGGTGGCAGTTCATCATTTTCATCCCTGACCATGAGAACTAGCTCTACCAGGAGTTGCACTGGCACCTCCACGCTCAAGGTCAGATGCAGTGCTGCTACCTGACATGACTGATGTCTGATGGATGAACTCTATCACTGGGATGTCCATGACCATGATCCCATGGTCTGCTACATCTGGGTGTGGACAGCACACCCACTGACGGAGCACTGGAAGTACTGCCATTATGGGAGCATGATCAGGCATAACCATGTTGCCTGACAGCAGATGATGCGAATGTCCTATGACCACAAGGATGCTGCTCCCATCACAGGCACTGCTTGTTCCATGACAGACACCCCTTGGTTCATCACAACACTCCTCATTCGAACGTATGATTCATTTGATTCAGTGAATCGGCAACACGGTGGAAGCAGGCACATGTCAGACTGTGCCACATCCACAACCTGGAGCATTTGTCTGGAGCACCTATGGACTGTGCCTGTGCTTCCATGATGGCCTTAAACATATGTTGAGTGGCATAGTAAGTGAATTCTGCACCTGGTGGAGAAGGGACAGAAGGCCCCCTCGAGCACCCTTATCAATCCTCCTGTGTGGCACCTCACCCGCACTATGGCTATGACCAGAATCAACAGGCACTGAAGCCACAGTAGCCACCCTTCCCTGATCAATGTCCTCACTTTCCACCTATCCAATATATGTGGGCTCAATAGACTGGGTATGCATGGGCCTACTGGCTTTGTCAGTTGGAAATGCAGAGGATGGTTGTATAACAACTTCTATGCCAGATTCACCTTCTGCACCCCTTGACTGTGCCTCAGTTTGGCCACCATCATCAACAGAGTCTAGTGATACACTGACATCAGGTGGTACAGTGTCCACACTCCCACTGTCATGATCACCTGTGATAAAAAGCAACAAACTCAGGAATACATTAATACCTGCACTACTATCATGTAATATGTGCTAACAAACTAACATTGTTGCCACTATTACAGACAGTACAGCAATACACACAGCAGGCCTGAGATCAACATCAAACACTACAATATTTCTTTACATCGTTTAGCAGTACAGACATAAAAATATTTGGCTTACCATTTGCTGAAGCCATGCTGCACTGTAACCCAGACAGTCCTTGAAGAAGTTAAGCAAGAAGTAAGGACAACATCATCACAATTAACAGTAACATGGGGGTAATACATCTAGCCCTTTATATTTGCATTAAGCCTACTTTCAACAAAAATATGGCTGACAACTCCAATGTAAGCTTATAACTGTAGCAGTCTTCAATCCCCCCAAAACGACATGAAACACATTATTAACTTATTCATTGCAATTGTTTTACTATACAACAGTATTCAGCTGTTCAGATAACAAAGCCTATCTGGATGATCCTCCTAGGAAGTGCTTGCTGTCTCAGAAGGTGTTGCTTCTACATCCTGTACATGCAATCATACACTCTCCTGGGAGCTGTTTGAATCTCTGATATTGGCCAGGAACTGGTCCTTGGGGGTTAGTGGTGATTCCTTAGCAGACCCTCATTAAGTAGTCATTTGGTCATGGTCCACTGCAGCTGCTCATCTGCATGTAGTTGTGATTATGCCAATGGCCCTTTGGCACACCTGTTTGTATATTCTGACTTGGCCACCCACAGCATTTTCATCCTGGAAAATCTGCCATAGTTACATCCTGCATGCCATCTTTCACCATCCCTTTCCCAGGAGAAAAGCACCATGTTGCCAAACTTGTCCACAAACATTTGATTTTAGGCATTGGTGAAGAGGGGGTGTCTCAGTGGATTGGCATGCCTGAGTGGCATACTTGTATGTGTCCTAAAATACAGCAAAAGTGTAATACACATAAGTATCACATAACTACAAAATAACTGTTTCCAGATAAAACAGAAAAGGCAATCAGTCAGTATTACGCTCTGGAGAAACATACAATGTGAAATACTAACAACAGACAGGATGTAAAACAAGGAAAGTAACAAGAGAAACATATCCTTTTTTGTACCATAACAGTAACTCACCTTGCTCCCTCCCAAAAGAACAGTCCATTCTTGTTTGTGCCATAACAGTAATTCATCTCTGTTCCCCCCATCACAAAGGAACAGGCAAATGACCCATTTTCTTAACAAAACATCTTTGAAATGTTAAAAGTGTTATCAAAGGACCTGTCCCTGAAACATGTACATATTTATCACACACCATTCCATTTTCATGTATTGTCAATCCTGTCTATTTCTGAAATGGTTTGACTGACAAGCCCATGCCATTAGTGCACTTTTAACTAATGCATACAGATAAAAGTGTAAAAGCCTTTGCTTCACATTATTCTTAAATACATTCCAGCAAATGCAGTATGTAGGTGACAAAATGGGAGCATACCTGCTGAAATTCAGTACTCCTCTATATAGATATAGCCTGAAGAAAAAGCATTTTTGCTGTCTTCCAAACATATACAACTCCCCTCACCATCAGTTTGGCTATCTACAAAGTTTTCTTTTTATATGGTGTAGATTATTAATGGATTGCATCTGTCTTTGTGTTTCATAGATGCTAATTATAGCATAATCAGCTGAACTGCATGCTAATCAATCAATTCAACATGGTAGAGCTAGTCAACAGGCTATAAAGCATCCATATAGACTCCATGCTGATTTTTCCTGCGGATTTCTAAACTTTTGCAGTACAGACACAGAAAGTCTATACAGACAGAATGTTAGGGGCTGCTGCTGCTTTAATCCATTTGTATGTGCTAGAGGTTGAAGCCAATGCTCTTGCTGCTGCTGCTAATAGTCCTAGGCCGGGAAGGAAAAGAGTTTTTGGGCCATGTTTAACTCTGCACATATTATATGATGTGGAAATTGTAGAGCACTACAGGAACTCTGCGAGCTCTGCAGTCCTCAACTCAGACCCAGAGCCAACTGAGGGGAACCCATCCCAGTGGAAACTAAGGTATGGCTATCCCTTAGAATCTTAGCTACAGTTACCTTTAGAGACCAACAGGGGACATGCTGAGGGTGTCATAGGCATCGGCATCCAGGATCCTACACCAATTCCTGGATGTTATGCTCCAACATGCCAGTCAGCAGATATATTTTCCCAGTAGTATTGAGGAGATGGCTAGAAATATGCAGCAGTTCTACCAAGTAGAGCACCACCCTGAAGTACTGGGTGCCATAGATTATACTCATGTAGAAATTAAGGCACCACCTGGGGAACAGGGTAGGCTCTAGAGTGACAGAAAACATACCTCTCAACTTCTGAGAGCAAGAAATCTAGACAAAGCCATAAATAAAAGTGGGGCAAAGGCCCCAAAACAGAGACAAGTTTTAAAAAAATGCTCTTAAAAGCTTTGAAAGTTGCTAGAATAACAGGTTTTGCATTAGCATGAATTTTCTGAAGGGTATAAAGTCTAAAACTCAAGTGTCTGTCATTATCTTCTAACTTCAATCTTTAATGATTTGCCACTAATTTGCCAGAAAACCACAAAATTTACGAAAAAGGGACCAAAAATATGAGGCACAAATCTGGACAATCTGCAAAAATCTGTACAATTGAGAGGTATGAGTGAGAAAATGCTACCACTCTATCAATGGCCAAGTTATGTGTAATGCAAAGGGAATCATCTTGAAAATGTGTGCTGGCAACCAGGGCAGACATCTGGTACAGGTGGGAAGTGTGCCAGATATGTGAGGATATCCCACAGGGTCATTTACTGGGGATGCAAGCTATTGGAACCATGGCTAATAACACCCATCAGAAATGCACACACACACACTGAAGAACGTGATAATGAAGCACATGCTCAAACCATAAATATCACAGAGTATGTGTTTGGGCTGCTTAAGTCATGCTTCCAGTGCCTAGATACATCTGGGGGAGACCTACAGTACAATCCACGGACATGTACAGAAATGTGCACAATATAATCCTGAACAAACAGCTGCAGCAGGATGAGCAAGGAGAAGGGGCACACATTCCACCACCAATGTCAAGATCACCGCAGCCACAGGCAGATGTGGAGTCAGAGCAAGTTCCACCAGCTGCAGTGGGTGTAGGCAGACATAGGAATGCTCAGTATGCCCTTGAATTGGCTAAGAGACACTGCATAGCACACTCACTCACCACCTAGGGGGCTTGAACCTTCCTCCTACTCACATATGTATAGTAACACTGATGCCAGGCAACTCACACAACTTTACCTCCCCATGTATTAGCTGTGTACTGCTTACATCAGACAGCGTCAGCCCTGGACTAACCCCAATGGCATCTGCTGCATTTACAGGGTAAGTTCTGAACCCAGAGTGCATTTTTTAATAATATTATGGCATGTCCTTGTATTTCCTCACTTGGTACATAGCAAGTAAAAGGTGGGAGATGTGTAAAGAAATAACATTAACATGTGACAGCAGAGACTTATTTGACTTACAAGTGTCCATTAGTAAGTAGTAGGCCTCAGGCATCAAAGATTCACACAGGCATACCTCTCAAAAGTAGTGATGATCACTGCATGCCCTCTGTTTAGCACCATATGTTTGTACTGGAAAATCATTAAAGAGAGAAGTTCGAAAGCAATGACACATATTGCAGTTTCTGACTTAACAACCATTACAAGATCAAAGAACAAGCAGGATGCAAAACAAGGACAGTAACAACAGCAACATATCCTTGTATGTGCCATAGCATAAACTCACCTTTGCCACCCAAACGAAAAGTCCATTACTGTTTGTGCCATAATGGTAACCCACCTTTGCTCACCCCAAAAACAGTCTATGCTTGTTTGTGCCATAACAGTAACTCAGCTTTCTTCCCCCCTCAAAAGAACACTGTACCTTTGTATGTACCTTAACAGTACCTCACATTTGCTCCCCCCAAAAAAGAGCATTCTCTGCTTGTTTGTGCCATCCAACCTGCACTTCAGTTGTTGGCAACTGCATATCATATTATTATTCCCAGTTAATATCCTCACACATTTTAAGGCCAATGATATAGAATGTCTTGCATGTATCAGAGTGCTGGTCAGATAACTGATGACCGACCAAGAAACACAGAAAAGTAAGACAGATCTGTATATTTGCCAGCAATAATCATAGCAGGTTGTGCGATCACTGCACTAAGTCCAAATATAATAAATGTAATAAATGTACAAATAGTTTATGGTTTCTTATCAGTGTACATTCTGCTGTAGCTGGTTGTGCCAACAGTTGTTAGTGTAGGGCTGCCATATACACGATCCTGAGCTTAAATACAATCCAAGGCACCACAGGACCAAGAATCAGCCGGAATTCTTTTAAAATCCAACTTTAATTTAAGGACAAAAGCACATAAACGCACACATTAAAACCAGCGTATTCGTTTGAATCACTTCATCAGATGTGGGTTAGAGAACAATTAATGCCTTTTATAATCCTCTAGGAGGTTAATTATCCAATAAAGCCATCCAATTTAAAACATCGTTAATCCTCATGAATATTCATGTTAAAACATTGCATGCAGAAAAAACACTACTAACCATAAAACTCTGTATAAAATGTTCATAAATGTTAAAAAACATGATATACATTTTACAAACTTAAAAAATACATCACATGAATTTATAAAACCATAAAATGCTTAAATATCTTGGATACCTTAAGTAACTTAAATAAAACCATTTGTATTAAAATAAAAGTAAAAATGTTTTAGCACCCTCTAGTGGTTAAAGTTAAAATTGCATTAAAATGTGAAGGAAAAGGAAAAGCACCAAATACACATGAGCAGCTGGTACCTTGTTATATAATCCTATAATTTAGCTGCCCTTAGTTTCAACAGGGGTACAAGAGAGAGATTCTCATTTAAACCTGCAGGTGATGTAGCTTGAAGTGTTATTTGCTACCTGAGCGCTTTATTTTCTATTTTCTCTTCCCATTGTCCCCCTCTAACATCTTTTTTGACCCCTTCTAACACAAAGAAGGAATAATTAGCATTGACACATATTAAAGAATTTAAAACAACAAGGCAAAACAACTAGTAAAATAAAAAAACAGGAACCTTGACTGGATCACAAACTCCTTTAATACATATGAATGTCAAAAAAATGAGTACGGAATCCTTGCTCCAGCAAATGTAGTCAAAGTAATGGTTAACAGAAACCCAAATGAAGTAGATTCCTTTTTTAACGCAAAATTTATTAGTACAGCGTTTTCGCCGTGTACACTGACACAGCTTCCTCAGAATACAAAGCTTAATTAATCTAAGTCAATTTAAATACATATCCAAGAGGAAATGATGTCATGGCATTGAAGGTTGTTGTTAAAGGTGCATGAAAATTAAATAGTATGAGCATTTTAGTTATTGTTAAAACACATAAATAAAAAAATCAATTCAATGTTAGAATATAATTAAAACCTACTATCAAATATTTATGTTTAAGCATGAAAAACATGATAATATATGTAGTTTAAACAATATTGGCACTGGCCAAGAAAAAATATAAATATAAAAATACAGTAAGTGTAAGTAATTCTAAATTAAAAAGCCAAAACTTATGGAGCTTTTGGTACTTGTGGGGGGGGAAGGTTACCACTATGAAGTGACACAAGTAAACATACTAAACAGTTTAACAAGTTAATAGTGATCCCACCGAATGAGAAAGCATAAAAACATGATATGCTCATCTAAGATAACTTCTCAGTTTTAAAACTGAGGAAATACTGCAATTCTCATTTAGGGCCGGGAAGTTAAATGCGTCAGTTCTCAATTGCCACTCAAGTTCACAGAGTTCTAATAGTAATGGAATAGGTCCCCCCCTGATGTTTCCCTGTATTTGGTCTATTGCCATAAAAGAAAAACTGTGCCCAGGATGCTTAATAACATGCACAGCAAGTGGATCTGATAAATCTTTATGTATCTTGGGAATGCCAAACATAACTGGTAACTTTGGTAGTGTAATATCAATGTAGTTGTAAGTGTCCAAGTTAATTTTATTCCCAAGATACAAATCATTTGGTGTGACCCCTAGGTTTGTGTTTAAAAGGAACAGTAATTTGAAGGAGTTATCACAGAGGAATGTCCTTAAAACTTTTTCTAATAGGAAAACAGGTATGTTCCCATGTGGCCTCTGTAATAGATGCCACAAAGTTAGATCAGGACAAACTTTTTCAATAAGGAATAAAAAATACATGATTAGAGTCCCCCTTAACTGTGAAAGTAAATCAATTGTCTATGTGGCATTTTGTGACTGTTGCCCATCCTTCTACATCGGTAAAACCGATCGTAGACTCCGTGACCGCATGTATGAACATCTCTATGCGATCAGGACGGAGAATGAAAACAATGCACTGAGAAGTTATCTTAGATGAGCATATCATGTTTTTATGCTTTCTCATTCGGTGTGATCACTATTAACTTGTTAAACTGTTTAGTATGTTTACTTGTGTCACTTCATAGTGGTAACCTCCCCCCTCAAGTACCAAAAGCTCCATAAGTTTTGGCTTTTTAATTTAGAATTACTTACACTTACTGTATTTTTATATTTATATTTTCTTGGCCAGTGCCAATATTGTTTAAACTACATATATTATCATGTTTTTCATGCTTAAACATAAATATTTGATAGTAGGTTTTAATTATATTCTAACATTGAATTGATTTTTTTATTTATGTGTTTTAACAATAACTAAAATGCTCATACTATTTAATTTTCATGCACCTTTAACAACAACCTTCAATGCCATGACATCATTTCCTCTTGGATATGTATTTAAATTGACTTAGATTAATTAAGCTTTGTATTCTGAGGAAGCTGTGTCAGTGTACACGGCGAAAACGCTGTACTAATAAATTTTGCGTTAAAAAAGGAATCTACTTCATTTGGGTTTCTGTTAACCATTACTTTGACTACATTTGCTGGAGCAAGGATTCCGTACTCATTTTTTTGACATTCATTGGTTTTTCTTACTTTTACGTTTTCCTTTAATACATATAACAGACATTCACATCAACTAAGCACTTTCACCCAATATGCATCATGGGTTTCTTCAGAGTAATGTTTTCAGTGCAGCAGCTACTTTTTGTATCATGAGTTACCCAACAATTACACAATCAAATTCAGTGCAGATAACTTAATTAATTAATCTTCATAAATAAATAAATAAATAAAGTAACTAACCAGTATTAATTACTTTTAAAAGATGTATAACTATAAATATGTCAGTATCAAAATATAAAAACACTATTAAGTGTAAAAATAAAAATAAATAATCTCCTTATATGTATAATCTTTAAAAATTTCTATTATTTATAAAACTAACAATGTGTAGTCATAAATTAATTTAAATATTATATGATTTTAACTTCAAATAAGAAGTAATTGATATATGCTCGTTGATCCCTGGCTCATTACATGCATCTAATCTTAGCTGCCATAAACATTCTTTCAGTTCTAATAAAAAACACATTTCTACTGTTTAAAATGACTTCTTCCTTATTCATTATAAACCTACATTGTGAACATCGCCCACATTTGGAGGTACCAACTTCCTTCCTTCCATTTGCCTCTTTTTTGTCATTTTCTAAGGCATTTTTCACACTTTGTGAGTTTTTATATAAAAATTTCAGCTCTGTTTTTGTTATTTATTCCAAATCAGTGAGATTTTTGAATTTCTCCCACCCATCACTGATAATTGTCCTTATTAATCCACTGCTAGCATTGCATTCTAGCACCATTGCTTTACTAAATTGGTTCTGCTGTGAGGAGTCAGTACTATGGTTCTCAACTAAGGGCTGACCAAGGATAGGTTTATATTTGTCATTTCTACCTTCCTGTACTTGTTTTGTAATTACTTCAAGGAACTCTTTTGGATAGCCCCTTGCTGAAAACAATCCCTTGAGAAAATTGCATTCATTCACAAAGTCCTTGGTGTCAGAGGTCATACGACTTGCCCTTACATACTGTCCTTTTACGATATTTCTCCTGTAATGAGAAGGATGTGCACTGTTATAGTGCAAATATGAGTTAGTAAAGGTGTTTTTTCTATGCACCTTTGAATTGAACCTGTTACTTTCTTTATATATTTCTATATCTAAGTATTGTAGTTTTTCGTCAGAAACGTTGAATGTGAATTTGAGAAATGGGGTGGTGATATGTATAAAATCAACAAATTCCTGAATTCTATTCTTATTGTCCACCCAAAAAATGCAGCTGTCATCCAGGAACCTTTTGTAGAGGCTCCAGAAATCTTTATACATAGAGTCCAGAACATATTTTTCTTCGCATTTAGCTAAAATTAAAATAGCGTAGGTGGGTGCGCATGCAGCTCCCATCGCCACCCCTCTAACCTGTTGGGGAATGCATGTGAAGAGGTCAATGACGTCAATTGTAATGAATGTTAAATCTTTGTTGAACAAAACGTTATGTATATTCCTAAGTAGATCCCAGGAATCTTTTAAAATATTTTTCTTTTTTAACCAAATATTTTTTAACTTAGAATCTAACAATTTGGCTAAAGGTAGCGTTTTGGACCCCTCAGCTGAGACAATCGGTTTCAGTGGAGGGTCAGTTTCATTTCTATGAGTTTTGGGTATCCCAAAGATTGTGAGGATCTTAGGTTTCTCAACGTTAAGATAATTGTAGGCACTGACTTCTATTAACCCTTCCATTAAAAGGTCAGAAAGACCTCCATCTATTCTACTGTAAGAAATATTTACTTGGTTTCTTGATACACTTTACTTGTCTGTGTCCATAAGTATTTCGTTCATCTTTCCTTCGTATATTACAGTGTCCATTAGTACTGTTTCCCCCACCTTTGTCAGGTTTCATCACCCTTATGTTATCATTCAGTCTGAGCTCATCCAGTGTAACTTTTTCATTTGTACTTATGTTATTTTTATATTTAACTTTTGGCATGGCTTTTCTGATTTCAGTTTCTAAAATCCATTCAAAATTACGGATCTGGGGATGTAAAGGTGGGTTGTTGGTACTTTTTTGCCTAATGGGCCTGTTAATGTTGTTCATTTGGTCAAACATTAAGCCCAAGTTACGTTTTCTGGTGAATAATTTCACATCAGTTAATGTTTTAGTTAAATCACCTTTTCTCTGGGGAATAAATGTCATACCTTTTGACAACAGACTGAAGTGTTCATCTTTTAGTTCAATTTGACTAAAATTGTAAATGCAGTAACCATCCTTTGCAAACTTATACATATTATTTTCATCCTGCTTAATAGGGTCATTATGTTCATCTAAGTCAGGGTGAGGTGTGTTATCCAATTCTAATACCTCCCCCTTCTTCCACCTCTCTGAAAATGTTGTTGTTGGTAATAATTACCATTCTGTTTTCTGATTCCTTCAGATCTCCTTAGAGGTTCACCTTCATTAAACCCATCTAGTTCCTTAACTTGTTCACCTATCTGTACTCTGTCTTGACCGTTCTCATCCATACTATTATTCTCATTCATTCATAATTCCTAACGTAGTCACTTCTGTCATTTGTTCTGGGTTTAGGGTAACTAGTGTTGTGTTGATGTTCATAAAGGTCCCTTTCTAATTTTTTTGGTTTTCTTCTTTATTAAATCTTCACATTTAGAGTCAACCTCATTCCTTATGACAAAATATTTTTATTTTTCGTCAGGAATCGTGAAAATTAAATCATTTTTAATTTCTTCATTCAAAGCATCAATGTCCTTATTAATCACTTATTTCTGCCTATCATTGTCTTTAACCATGGCTTTTAAAATTTCTAACCCACATCTGTTAAATATTTCCAAAAGTTCTTTGTGATATACACTGTCAGGTAATACATTGTGTGGGTATTTACAAACCCTCAGACCCTTACGCACAATCTCTTCCATAATACATTGTCTCAAATATGCATTTTCTATATCAAATGTCCAATACTTTAATAAAAGTTTGGACATTTTAGTTAATTTTACTCTATAAGAGTCATTAGTTTGTAAAGTAGTACCTGTTTTGTTGACATTATTGTCCTTAAATTTAGCTGAAAAGCTCACTTGAAACCAGTCTTTTAAGTCCACATTCCCAGTGTTTAAAGCTGAAGCATAAGTCCTTGGGTTCTGTCCTGCAGGCAAAGGTGGATCGTTCCTGCCACTAGTAGAACCCTGGTCACCCCTCAAAATGTCTGGGGTCAGTAAAAATGTGTTAATATTACCTCCGTTTCACTTATTGTTACCAGAAATGTCTGTTTGACTAGAATCTCCATTATTCCTGTTTTTTTCACACCATTTTGATCCATTCTGGCTCTGGGCTTCCTGGTTCCGCCCACCCAGTCCTCCTCCAATCATTTCCACCATTGATTGGCTGAGAGGAGTGAGAAGATCAATCAGTTAGGTTAGCTGGCCGATCAGCTTTCTCGTTAGTCTGACATCATCACTGCCACTCCTCCCTTCTTTCTCTGAGCTAGATTCACAGTCCATGGCCAATATAAACCAAGAAAATTCGAAAAAAACAGCCACCAGGTACCAAAAGAAACTAGTAAGACAATCCAATGCACCACAGGACCAAGAATCAGATGGAATTATTTTAAAATCCAACTTAAATTTAAGCACAAAAGCACATAAACGCACACATTAAAACCAGCATTTTCGTTTGAATCACTTCATCAGATGTGGGCCAGAGAACAATTAATGCCTTTTATAATCCTCTAGGAGGTTAATTATCCAATAAAAACCATCCAATTTAAAACATCATTAATCCTCATGAATATTCATGTTAAAACCTTGCATGCAAAAAAACACTACTAACCATAAAACTTTGTATAAAATGTTCATAAAATGTTCATAAATATTAAAAAAACATGATACACATTTTACAAACTTAAAAAATACATCACATGAATTTATAAAACCATAAAATGCTTAAATATCTTGGATAACAAGTAACTTAAATAAAACCATTTATATTAAAATAAAAGTAAAATGTTTTATCGCCCTCTAGTGGTTAAAGTTAAAATTGCATTAAAATGTGAAAGAAAAGGAAAAGCATCAAATACACACGAGCAGCTCGTACCTTGTTATATGTTGTGTCTTTCGGCTTATCCCGGTTAGGGGTCACCACAGCAGAATTCCGGTCCGCTAATGTTTTGGTAGTGGATTTTTACGTGCAGAGTTATCAGCCCTGACGCACAACCTTCAACGAAGGCCTGCCCATTCACGCATGCCTCCACACATAAGACGCTCTAGCTGAGAATCGAACGCGACAACGTTGTTATATAATCCTATCATTTAGCTGCCCTTAGTTTCAACATTATCCTCATTTAAACCTGGAGGGGATGTAGCTTGAAGTGTTATTTGCCACCTGAGTTCTTTATATTCTATTTTCTCTTCCCATTGTCCCCCTCTAACATCTTTTTTGACCCCTTCTAACACAAAGAAGGAATAATTAGCATTGACAGTGGTTTTAAGTAGTAAAGGATATTTTAACTGTGACTCAAATGGCCTTATTTATTTAGCTCTGTGTGAGGTATGTCATTCTTTTTACGTGAGCAAAACTGAATGTAAGCTAAAAAGGAGGATATACGAACATCTATATGATATGCAAAACAGGAAGGAAACAAATGCCCTTTTTAAACATTCATTAATATGTGTCAATGCTAATTATTCCTTCTTTGTGTTGGAAGGGGTCAAAAAAGATGTTAGAGGGGGACAATGGGAAGAGAAAATAGAAAATAAAGCGCTCAGGTAGCAAATAACACTTCAAGCTACATCACCTGCAGGTTTAAATGAGAATCTCTCTCTTGTACCCCTGTTGAAACTAAGGGCAGCTAAATTATAGGATTATACAACAAGGTACTAGCTGCTCGTGTGTATTTGATGCTTTTCCATTTCTTTCACATTTTAATGCAATTTTAACTTTAACCACTAGAGTGTGCTAAAAACATTTTTACTTTTATTTTAATACAAATGGTTTTATTCAAGTTACTTATGTTATCGGAGATATTTAAACATTTTATGGTTTTTTAAATTCATGTGATGTATTTTTTAAGTTTGTAAAATGTATATCATGTTTTTTAATATTTATGAACATTTTATACAAAGTTTTATGGTTAGTAGTGTTTTTTCTGCATGCAAGGTTTTAACATGAATATTCATGAGGATTAACGATGTTTTAAATTGGATGGTTTTTATTGGATAATTAACCTCCTAGAGGATTATAAAAGGCATTAATTGTTCTCTGACCCACATCTGATGAAGTGATTCAAATGAAAACGCTGGTTTTAATGTGTGCATTTATGTGCTTTTGTGCTTAAATTAAAGTTGGATTTTTAAAATAATTCCGGCTGATTCTTGGTCCTGTGGTGCCTTGGATTGTCTTACTAATTTCTTTTGGTACCTGGTGGCTGTTTTGTCGAACTTTCTGAGTTTAAATACAGCATATTCCATGCACTTTTACTATTACTCCACTTTCTATTATAGTCACTTTGACTTATAACACTTGACATAGTGTACATGATATTAATTGTATGTATGAGGGCTGGGACACTATTATTGTGTGAATTATTTATTAATGTATTTATTCATGTATTATCACATTTATTATCAAATGCATGACTGTGGGTATACTGTGTACTATATTCCTGTAAGTATATTTCTGCTCTCTGGACTGCCATGATCTTCACATTTATTAAACACACATACAGAACTGCCTATGTCATTTTTCACAGCTTGCCACTGTTGCACACTGCTTGCCATCATGCAAACGAGTTACTCGGTGGTGCGCACTGCTGAGTACAGTGTTTACGTGGTGGTAAGTGATGAGCAACATTGTCAAACACTGTGCATGCTCCCAGTAAATGTGATGACTAGAATTTGTGGGAAACCATCATTATCCATTGTTCTTTATCTGTGGTAGGCATGGCAGGCAGTTGTGGAGAGGGTGTGAGATTTAAGGCTCAGAGATGGGATGTCCAGGAACCTAAGATTTTTGGTGGACTCCTAATGAAACACCACAGTGCCAGGCTAATGCAAAGGGGACTATTCTGGGTCCTAGTATAATTTAGAGGCTTGGCACAGTTTGGCCCGGGCTGTAACCATTTCCACCAGTATCCCCCATACTGGTGACCAATGTAAGCACCGCTTTAGTGACCAATGTTCCAGGAAGAAGGATACCCTCAAATTTTGGATTGAGGAATATAGGATGGAAGACACCCCACAGATGTGAAAGTATCAGCTACAGAGTGTACTTCTAAGGTTTAAAAGCTGACTATATGCAAGACTGGTATTTATAATGGTATTGTATTCAGTTCCGTTTTTTCCACAGCTGCCATGGAAAGGGAGATGAATGTTAGGACCTACAGTGATAGATTAGTGAGGATGAGGGAGGTGTATGGTGTGTATGCAGCAGAAGAGTAGTGTTATTGTAGCATTTAAAGTTAACAATACCTTGTTTGGTATTTCATAAAGTTGTTTCAAATTGAGCATGCATATCTCAATTGTAAAAGCAAGTTCTGCATGCATTAGTCTGTAACACAAACCAAGAGTACAATATTAGACTTTAGTCAGAGGTTGGGGGTTCAGATACCACACTTCCAAAATATACAACACTGTTAATTTTTCAGTTATGTGTAACTTAAAGATTTAAAGTAAAAGCTCTATACCTTTGGCACACATACCCTGCTGTAAACTGTAATCTGTGTAATTGGAACATGCATCTGTGCAATATATGCACATGTAAAGGCATACTTGCTGGAATCTGTAGTATAGAGTGCATCTGTTAGGAGCTGGTAGTCTTAAAAGTAAAGTTATCTGTTTGGGGGGTAGTCTCTAGAGTAAATATTAAGATAATAGAGTCAAATAATTGTATTAATGCAGTGTATGTCACATATGAATGTACTTTTGATGTTATGCTTTATTTTGTTACATATCATCAAAATGTGTCCATGTCATCCATGTGTACCACATCATAAAATGTTCCACAGCACAGTGGGGTAGGCCTGCCCCACAGGAGCTGCTTGCCCCCATTCCACTGTCTACAACAACATTGCCCAACATGACTGGGACCCAACCTCGCAGCAGTACCTCTGCTACCCTGCAGTGCCTGCCCCCTCAGGTAGCACCAACCTGGATAATAGTGCAGGGATTCCCCTACAAGAGCAGTGGCAGAGATGGTGAGTTTATCACCTATGCTGAACTGCCAGAGATGGTGCATAGGGTTGTGTACCACACTGTTGGTGCACACCTATGCTGGATCAAGGGGCTGCTCTCCCTCAGTGATGACAGTCCAGTGAGTGAGGACATAATTCTCACTGTCACACAGCTTGACAAGAATGGGTCCTGAATGTCCCCATGCACACCCCATCCATGGTGGCTACCGACCTCTTGTGTTCAACACCATCCTTATGTCTTGTCTTGTCTTGTTTGTCTTGTCTGCTTGTCTGTCTGCAATTGCTTTCACACTTACCCAACTTACCAGACCCAGACTTACCTATGTCCCTTCACCAACACCCCCCCTCCCCAAAAAATGGGCACTTATCCACAATAAAAAAAAATGCCCATACATAGCTGTCCATTTCACACACATGTCCTCTTGACACACTCAATTCAGTCCAATTGGTTATACAACATGTTTACGTTATGTTCATCCTAGTCTCTGGAGGTGACAGTCCAACTTCAGCTAATATTCGGCATATATTATCAGTTGTTACTATTGAAGAAATAGCTGTAGTTATTTCCTACCTCCCTCCTGTATATTGCTGTACTGCTTTCCATTTGTTCTCCCCCCTGCGTGCTCCCCATTTCATTACTGTCTTCCCATTTATTTTCTTTAATGCATTATTGCATGATTGTGTGCATCATGCCCCAACATGTAGCAATGGTAATACAAACGTAGCTAAAAGTATTGCATACAGTTGCATTTGAACCCGGTACCTTCTGGCCCCTACAAAGGAATGAATTACTGGACTAACACCTGCTGCCGCAGAGTCGCTTAAGTAGCAGGTGTATTCCCCAGACTCAATACTAACTGTCAGACTTTAGCAATACTGCCACTGGAATAGTTACATGACCTTCCCTTATTTACTAATCATTCATAAGGTCTCCCTTTTGCCCATCGCGCAATGCTGTGCAAACAGGATAAGCACAAACAAAACTTCCATTCATCCCTCCATTTCCTCTGATTGCACTAATCGCCGCATTGCACAAACAATGGACAAAAAAATAATAAAATAGTTATAAAAAACTGACAGAAAACACAATTTGCCAACAATTGAACAGGAGGTTGGATGTTAATGAAACAAACTATGAATTGTGTGCTGCTTACTTGCATTTCCAACCTTGACAGACATACATGTAACACTTTGTAACTCTAGCTTGACACACCCACCTGATGTAAGCATTCACAGTTGCCATCTATTAAACATAAACACTGAGGGACTGCCTGCACTATGCTTACATGCCTATACAGATCCGTTTTTTTTGGGATTCAGTAGTTCTAATGAGTTCACACCTCATTTGCATCTTCATTGTGCTGACAGCCATGACTCTACACCAGACAGCAACCATGTAGCTAGGGATTCTGAAGTTAAGATGAATTGTTTATGTGTTGAAGACAGAAGAGAGGATATTACTTTGGGATATATCTGCACAGAAGAGTATTGATTTTTAGATGATATGTCTGCATTTCTTCAACTGCTTATTGCATATGCTGGATGTAACGATGAATAGTCTGCTAATGTTTTTTATATTTATTTTGATTAGCACAAACTTTTGCACATTTATCTGTCTGCATTACTTGCAAGTGTACTGCTCATTTGGGGGTGGGGAGCAAAGCTGCATTTTTGTTATGGCACAAAAAAGGATTATGTTGCTATTGTTACTCTCCTTTTGTTGCATCCAGCCTGTATCTAATGCTGTCACATGTTAAGGTCAGTTCTGTACAAATCTTACATCTTTTACTTTTTATTCTGTCCATGTAGACTCCTTTCCGTGGCTGTATTCCAAAAGTTTTGGAATTCACGGGGAACACCAACACAGAATCTACACCGTTGCTTTATAGCTTGTGGAATAGCTCCACCATGTTAGATTGGTTAATTAGCATGTAATTCAGCTGATTATGCTGTAGTTAGCATGTCGCGGTGTTTACCTTATTTGCACAGGGGTGTGCACTTACTGAAAGTAAAAGTTTTCGGGCCCTTTTGCGAAGGTGGAAGACAACTGTGTAGACTTTGTTGAATCCCCCAGAGAGTCTTGTTTATGTTGAACTGCCATGGCTCTCTTCTGTCACAGAGACTTACAAATATTATTTTCAAGCTTTTAATACTTGTACATACTATATACTAGTTAGATAAATCAAGTGCTAAAGTACTATTGTTATTTTTCTTCAGATGAGCACTGGGAAATGAAAATATTTTAAAATAGTGATATGTCATTTCCTATTGTGTGACAGCACCAAGAGACATTTGAATGTGATGGTGATGGGGTACTGGGTCAAGACAACTTGAAGGTAGCAACTTTGCTGGCAACATATTTATTTATTTAGTTCAGTTTGATAAAATGGTAAATAGACTGGTCATCACACCCTTTTCAGCCACAACCTAGGCCTAGTGTCAAAAAATTGTCTTTGCTGTCATCCATTGTATAGAAACATCCAGTAGTAAGAATATTACAGTAAAATTAATCATTCCATCGGCAGTTCAATGGTAGCATGACATTGCTATTCTCCATTGACACAAAAACAAACAACTTCATGCATGTTCTTAATCCTAAAGCTAGGATGGATCATACCTCTCAACCATACAGATTTCCACAGAATGTCCAGATTTTTGCCTCATATCTTTGGTCTGTTTCTCTATTTTCCTGGCAAATCACTGGGATGATCTCTGAATTGTAGTCACTAAATAATGACATACATTTGAGTTTCAGACTTCAGAGCCTTCATAAAATGCATATTAAAACAAATCCTGTTACTCTAGCAACTTTCTAAAAGTTTATAAGAGCAATATTTAAAATATGTCCCTATTTGTACTCCCACTTTGTCAAGCTTTATACAGATTTTTTGCATTAAGAGGTTGAGAGGTATGGGATGGATTTATATATTAATTACCTGGAATGTAGGAAGTATTATAACTAATTAAAAGGCACAGGATATTGCAGAAAATCAAGAAAGAAAAGTATCATATAGTCATACTGTGGGAGACAAAACTAAACAATACAAGATGTACTCAAGTTACAAAAGGAGGGCTTTCCTACTATAATTCTGTAATCACAAATTTTAATTCTGTGTGTTGGAAGAGGTAAGAGAGCTGTAGTAATTTTTAAGTTTTTGAAGAAACCTAAAGGTAATTACAGAAGAATCTATATCTGGAGATCAATGCAGTAAAAGAAACTAAAACGTTAACACCCAGCACTTTAATTATTAGTTGTCACAGCCTTTTTACAGAATTTTGACAGCTGTCATAATATGGTTGCACCAGCATGTGCTCAAATTGTGGCTAGAGAATATAATTTTACAGTTCACCCAACAGTAAATATAACAAACAGTAAACGAGTATATAATATGTGGAAAAGATAGGACTTCCTGTTTCAGGAGACTTGATAGATATCTGGGGCACTTAACCTTGATATGTCCCAGTTCATATTCTGAAGAAATAAAGAAAAAAAGCAATTGAATATATCTGTTCTTTACCCACTGGAATGTAATAGAGTAGACATCTGAGACAAATACATATTGGATCTGACCCTGTTAGACTGGAACTATGACGTGAAATAAAGTGTGCTCTTACAGCAGATTTGTAATAGAAAATATCCTCATACAAACAATTGTTGAAAAAATACTATCACAAGTGACAGAGAAAGCTGTATAACAAAGACCAAACATAGGTTTGTATCATAGAAAGGGGGGAAACAAGAAGAAAACAAGACCAAACCAAAAGTAGAAACAATATGTACTTCAGACTGTGTAAGAATTAAACTGCTGAAAAAATCAATACAGGAAATAAGGCAAGTGTAATGTTAAGCCAAAAATGTGAATTGAAGCAATAAACCCTTTCACAGTTAGTAGGTGAAATCATATCTAGAAGTGATTCTTGATGGATACTTGGAAGCAGTTCTCTAAAGTTCAGGTCATAGATCTTTAAAGAAAAGAAAAGTGAAGGAATGATTGCATGAATTAAGGATGACAAGAAGACTTTAACAGATTATTCTAGTTTAATAACAGACTTTTCCAAGGGCTGTTATAGCATTCTTTACAGAAGCTAATCAGAAATAAATTACAACCTCAAACATTGTCTTTTAAGTTATAGGACTATCAGTTTATTGGATGAAGAAAAATCTAAGCATGGGTTGTCACATTAAAACGCTAAACTGGCCATAAATAAATAGGAGAAAGCTGCAAGATGACTTTTTGATTGTTTTCTATAAATGCTGAATGATAAATGTTAGTGATGCCTCAAGTGCAAAGTATGAATTGTTTATGTAAACAGATGCACTTTGCCTTCTCTGTGACTCGGGCCCATATAACAGTATTACTCAACAGAAAACATGATTCACCAAAATGGGAAAATTATGTTATTATCTTTACTGAATTTGCAGGTTGAAACAGTGGCAAAAGTTTTGGCAGCTTGTCTGATCAAATATCTCCCACCTTTGGGGGTTTGTAAAGGGATACCAGGCAATAGATAACTGGTGAACTCTACCTAGCTTTAAAAAATTTAGTCAGAACAGGCATCATGAGGCAGAATAGTGATATTTGATATTAAGAAGGGCTTTGAAGTCATTGACCAAAAACTCCTCTTTGAAATAATAGGAAAAGAAGTTTTGGTGTCATGTTTTTCTGATGGGTGAAGTCATTATGTAATATTCCATTATTAGATGTATTTGTCAAATGGGACATTTCAATAAAAAGAGTGATGGATAGATGCCCCAAGCAGTGACTCCCAGATCACCAGGTGTGTTTGTTTTATTCTTTAAAGAGTAACAATCCAAGTAAGACTGAAACTAGAAAAGAGAAAAATGATGGAGGGAAAAGTCACTGTTGGCCACTTTGTGGACAATTGGGTGTTACTAGATGTCACTCGCCAGGTCATGATAAAACAGCCGTGCATTGTGGGTTCTTGTTCAAGCAACTTTATTTTATACAAACACATCATAAATGAGGTTAAGTAACTATAACTTATAAACAGATTAGCTATCATGTACATATATATCACCACCCTGGCTACACCTTCAAAATGGCACTGAAGCTAACACGTGATTGATATTTACATGCACACACAGATCTTGAAAATGCTTCTTAAAGGTACAGCACACCTGTCATTCTAAATCCTCCCTCTTTGAGAAAATGAGTTAGGCATTGTCACTGATAGTAATGAATATGCAATTTGTACAGAAATGATTTTCATCATGCAAAGATACTTATATACAACTATGTTCAAGTTGCTATGTATTTCACACTAGGCTTTGAAATGTGACCATATCTTGTAACATAAAATTTGGGATCTGGTTGAGCAACTGGGATTGTCTCTGCTGACTGTTCAATCTTAGGAACACTGGGATCATCTGCCAGAACAGTATCAGGAATGAAGACATGTTCTGGAACAGGAATATCATCTGCCAGAACAGTATCAGGAATGAAGACATGTTCTGGAACAGGAATATCATCTGCCAGAACAGTATCAGGAATTAAGACATGTTCTGGAACAGGAATATCATCTGGATTGCTCTGAGAGTTAGTCGTTATCACAGGTGCAATGCTGCAATATTGATTCTGCTTCAGAAAAAAGATGCCTGTGATTTCTCCTGTACTCCCCACCCTCGGATTTAATAAAATAGGATCTTGGCTCTTCACAAATACTTGTTACTTGACCAATCCAGTTGAAACCTTTCATTGTTTGTATCCTCACTGTCTCTCTTTTTTCCAATGGATGAAGAAATCTGCTCGACTTGTCATAGCTGGACTTTTGGGAAGAGCGCTTTCTAGATAACTGAGCTTTGACTGTTTGGTTGTTCTTAGCTTTAGGCCTCAATAAACTAAAATTGATAGGGAATATTGTTCCGGTTTGCTTAGATAAAAGTCTCTGAGGAGGTGAGCCAAGTATATCGTCATGGGGTATGTGTCTGAGATTGAGTCTTCTTTGACTTCTCAAGTAATTGCTTTGCACTCTGTGCTGCACATTCAGCAAGTCCCTCTGGTTGCAGATACTCTGGACTACTAGTAACATGTACGAAGTCCCATTCTCTGGCAAATTTCTGAAACAATTGACTGGCAAATTGTGCACTATTGTCAGAGATTAATTTCTGTGGACTACCATGGACTGATAAATGGCGTTTCAACTTACTAATGACTAGGAGAAGTGAGATTAGTTAGTAGATTGAACTTGAACCAATTTGAATAAGATTCTACCTATGCTAAGTAATGTTAATTTTTCCACTTGAATATGTCAGTGCCTACAATTGACCAAGGTGTAGATCAGGAGTTTGACTAGGCTGACGTGTCTCTGTTTGCAAATGTGCTTTAGTACTATTACACAATGAGTAGGAAGAAAGTACTCCATCAATGTTTTTCACTAGATAAGACCAAAATACTAGTCCTCTCACCCTTCTCTTTGTAGATTCAAAACCCAGGTCACCACGATGCAAACTCTGGATATATTCTTGTTGTAAGGAAGCAGGAGCAACCATTTTAGGACCTTTGAAAATAATGCCAGCTACCATCAACAACTCATCTCTGTAAGGAAAGTAGATTGCTCTTCTGGTGGTACACTAGATTGTTTTGATGGCTATCCATCATGGATATAGTGATTGAACTTTTGCAAAACTAGATCAGTCATTGTTGTTCTACAGCAGTGATTTATTGTAGTGAACCACTCTTTGCGTTTACAGCCATTTTCCTCAAATGTTTTCTGTGACTGCATTTTCTGTTTGATGCCCAATTCACCTCATACAACATAGCTAATTGTTTAGAACTACTGGAGTGCCATTACCTCTATTTGTAAATTTTGTTGACTGCATAAATATTTTCCTGTGATAATAGCTACTGAAATATGTGTAGCAACTGCAGTACTGTTTCTCTTTTTGCTTAACAAGCATGGCAAATCCATTTTCTGTACCCAATTCGCTAACTACGCTAGGTTAATGGTGAATTTCTGTTTAAGGGGCTTAACTCTGTGATCCTGGTTTTAAAGTTTATTACTCGTCTCACTTATTTTCTATACTTGCAGACTATAGTTCTTGGTTATGCTGTTATTACCTGTTTCATTTATTTATTTATTTTTTTCAGTTATATTTAGTTGCCTCACTGCTGGGTTTTTCATTTCCTTTAAAGCAAGATACTGCTGTGAATTTCTCTAGACGCAACTGAACCTTGCACTGTACTAAATTTTGGATGGTAGTTTTACATATGCTTTAAACATCAATATGGAAGTAACATTTTTATTCAGTGGGTTTCATTAATAATATATATATTTTTTTACTTGTATGTCACTGTGCTAAAAAGCCTGCTGTTTTGGTATTCTTAAGCCTGTATTGCATTACATCCTGTTAGTTTAGTTTGTACTCATGCTTTTTTGTATTGAAACTCCTCTATATCTCATCTTCTTTCCCTTCTAATCTTTAACCCTCTATTTCTCCATTTCTAGGCGAACCCGGTTTTGTTTTGAATCTTGAGACCTGCTCACACCCTGTCCAGCTGCCTGCATTTCAGTGCCCTGCAATTCCCCCCATGGAGAGCTCAGTCAATTCAATTCTACAGACTGCCAGAGGTCTCACCTGAATTCCCTTCTACTTTTTTAGTAAAGAATTACAGACTAAAGAACACATTTATATCTAGTGACCTTAAAACTCAAAAGTGTTTGTTAGTGTATTTAACCAGTACCTACCCAGGCCCTCAACACTCACCTCACTCATCTCTCCTCCACAGTAAGTTCTCCATCTTCACAAATTAGCCCTCAGCATCTCACTGCCCAATCTGCTAAGACTCTTAGAATTATGACTATCAATATCCAAAGTATGAAAAACAAAGTCCTTAACTGCATTCCTGGCTATCACTTTATACCCCCGATATTCTCTCCATCTCTGAAACCTGGCTAAAACCTCACATTACTAATAGTGAAATTGCACCCCCTGGTTACAATATTTTCCACCAAGGCAGACCTAAGAAAAAAGGTGGAGGGGTCACTCTGCTATACCCTGTACAGCTGTCCTTTCACCCACTTCCCTTCACCACCCCTTGTTTTCACCCAGCTGAAATGCTCATTGTTAACTGCAACCTAAACAAACAAAAGAAAATAGCTATTGCCTCCATTTACATAACCTCCTGGTGACAATATCCCTACCCTTGAAAGATTCCTTGCTTGGATATCTCAAACTATCTCCTATGAAACCATCATTCTAGGAGACATTAACATTGACTGGAATACTCTGTGCTCTATCAATGCAACTTCTAGCATTAATAGCATTAACCTATTTACCTTTTCTCAACTCATAACCTCTCCTACTCACATAAACACTAAAACTAATTCTAGCTCTACTTTGGACTGGAGTTTTACCTCCCATCCTAATCACTATCACCGTTATAATCCCACTACACTACCTGACTCCCTTAGTGATCACCTCCCAACTTCTATTCAGTGCCACTCCTCCCACGCCATTAAATCCCAGCTATATAGAGACTGCCATGACCTATCCAACGTTGACCCAAATAAATTCAACCAAATGCTGTCTTTCATTAACAGGTCCTTTCTTCACAACATCCCACTTGAAGAAGCTGCTGTTCAATTTAACAGCATATTTCTAAGCATTCTTAACTCCATGGACCCCATCTGAAAAGTAAGGGTTAAATCTAATTATGGTCCCTGGATTACCAAAGATGGTCTGTCCCTCATCCAGACAGTGCCTGGAAATCCTGGAATAAGCACAAAACTACCTCAAATCTCCAACTCTATAGAGAACTTAGAAATCATGCTAAAAACAAATCTATCTTGACAGAAAATGTATTACCTCAACCATCAAAAAAACCCTAAAACCAACCCCAAAAAAATTCTGGTCCACTATCAAAAAAAATATTTACCCTGGTAACCCCCCAGTCCTTTTCCTAACACCTCCTCTATCGAAACAGCCACTTTTCTCAACTCTTTCTTCATTAACTCCATACAGAGCTTACTTAAAGCCAATACTGATCTTATACCTGACACCCCTCTGCACCTCCTCATTCCACTCCTTTCTCCATTAAACCCATTCCCACCTCAGCTATTTGATTCTTCTTCAATAAACTTAAACCTTGTTCCCCCTCTGCAGACAACCTTCCACCTTACTATCTTAAATTAGTAGCTTCCTCCATTGCCTACTCAGTTTCTATACTTATCAATCACTCAATAAAAGAAGGTTTTGTCCCTATTGTCTGGAAACAATTCTACATCTTGCCCCTGCACAAAAGAGGAAACTCCATTGACCCTTCAAATTTCAGGCCCATCTCTATTCTTTCCCCCCTTTCTAAAATTCTTGAGAAGTGTATACACAGACAGCTCATGTCTTATCTCAGTCATGAGAACCTCCTCACCCCCACACAACATGGATTCAGACCTCATCATAGCAACACTACTGCCCTTATATCTTTCACTCAAGCAATCTTCTCATCTCTAGATAACAAATTAGTCTCCTGCCTTTTCCTCAACCTCTCTAAAGCCTTTGATACTGTATGCCATAAGCTCTTTCTCTCCAAACTAGCCTCCCATAACCTTTGTAACTCCTCTCTCAGCTGGTTTTGTAGTTATCTATCTGATTGGCTGCAATCTGTTAAATGGCTCTCTTCTACCTCCCCTTTTCTCTCTGTTCAAACTGGTGTGCCACAAGACTCCATCCTTGGGCCCCTCTTATTCAACATCTTTACTAACAACCTCTACCTTTCCTGTCCTATCTCCACTCTGATTCAATATGCAGATGACTCTACTATCATCTCCACATCTGATAAACAACCTCACCCTTACTCAAGAATTTCTGCATTCTGTTGAAAAATGGCTCTCTGCTAATAAATTATTGCTTAACCCTAACAAACTGAACTTCTTCTCTTCCTGCCTAAATCTCTCCAACATCTCAAAACCTCTTTCTCCATCTCTCTCTAAATAACACTCCCATCACAGCTGAATCACATACTAAACTGCTTGGAGTTTATGTTGATGATGAACTTAAATTTTACATTCACATCAATAACTATAAAAATCTCACCAAAAACTTGGACTGCTGTACAGAAATAAAAAATTCCAAATTCCTGAATCCAAATTGTTTTTAGCTCAAGCATACCTTCTTCCCACCCTTCTCTTTGATGCCCCATTATTCACCCAACTACAAAGGAATCTGACTACCAAGCTAGAACACACCCATAATAAAATACCTCAATTTGTCAGTAATCTCCCTTATCGAACACACCACTGTCTTGCCCTAAATAAACTCCACTGGCTTGAACTCCAACACCAAATCCTCCTGCCACAACTCCATCTGACCCACTCTGTCCTTTATCATCCCTTTGTTTGTCCAGCTCTGACTAAGCTTATCTCCCCTATATCCCTAACCACAGCCTACGTAGCTCAGACCAACTCCTATTGTCTATCTCCAAACCTAACAAATCCATTGGTAAGATACTCTATAGCCACTCTGCCACCTCTGCCTGGAACAAACTTCATTTTCATTTACACACAACTGATAATACTCACAGCTTTAAAATAACTTTAAAAGAATATCTGCATACCTCTTGGATCTGCTCCTGCAGTGACCTCACTTGAAGATCTTCTCCCTTACCTGTCAACAGCTAAGATCCCCTCTTCTTTTTTCTACCTCAACTATGTATTTAAGTCAATTTTCTGATCAATGTTCCTTCACATCTAACTTCCCTCCTGTCAATCTCCTCCTCCTCCACTTCTTCTACCCCTAGCCTTCATCTCCTCTTAAGGTTTTACAGTGCAATTACTGTCACACTGAATGTGGCAAATTGTTTTAAATCACTGACGTTCTTATTTAGTTTAATATGTTCCTAGGATTTACTTACATGTTCTTTTCCTTGTTTTTTTTTTTGTTATGTATTTCTTACTTCCTTTGTATAAAGACCAATTGTTCTCCTACTTTAATTTTTTTTATTAATCAGTGTATTGATTATTACGTAATTGGAGCTTTTCTCCTTGGGTCTGTGCTGAAAAAGAGCATCTTGCACATTCAGACTAACCCGGTTAACAAATGTCAAATAAATAAATAATTGTATGATCTCTTAGCTCATTGAGTCTTGTGGTCAAAAAATTATGCACTTCCCTGACATCAAAGTCAAAATTCTCTGCATCAAGCTGTTCCATAGTATTTCTGAGTGATCTGGATAAGGTATCAGCCAGATAAAGATGTTTCCCTTTCATATAAACCATTTTGAAGTTGTCCTTTTGCAGTTTAAGCATCATTCTTTGTAATCTCACTGGTGCAGAATGCACAGGCTTCTTTAAAATAGTAACCAAAGGTTGATGATCAGTTTCAATCTGGATATCTCATGTATTCCTGAAACCTGAAACATGCAAACATTATTGCCAAAAGTTCCTTCTCAGTCTGAGCATACTGCATCTCAGTGTGGGTAAGTGTTCTAGATGCGTAGGCTACTGGCCTTTCTTCTTGAAGAATAACTGCACCTAAACCAAATTTTGAAGCATCACAGGAAAGAATTACTGGTTTGTTGACATCATAGTACCTTAATGTTGGTGGGGCTAGCAATTTTCTGCTTAAGAACTTCAAATGCTCTCTGATGCTGGTCTATCCATGGCCAAGTACCATTTTTATGTGTGTGTTTTCTCAAAGGCGCTGTCAACTCACTAAAATCTGGCATAAACTTGCCTAAGTAAGTGACCATAGCAAGAAAATATTGTAGAGCTTTCACATTATCTGTTGCTGGCATTTCAAAAATAGCTGCTTGCTTGGGTGGGTCTGGTCTCAAGCCAATACTTGTAAACAAATGACCTGCATATGTAACTTCTTCTTTCGGCTTTTCCCGGTTAGGGGTCACCACAGATGATCAACTATGCGCTCATGATTGGCAGTGGAGTTTTACAGTGTCGAGTTGCCAGCCCGGCACCCAACCTTCCACAGAAGGCACACACATGCACACACTCATGCCTAGGGCCAGCTTAGAGTGTCCAATCCACTTAAAGCATGTCTTTGGGATGCGGGAGGAAACTGGAGCACCCAGAGGAAACCCACGCGACCACAGGGAGGACATGCAGACTCCGCACAGAAGGCACCCCAGCTGAGGATCGAACCGGAGAATCTCTACATATGTAACTTCTGGTAGTCTAAATTTGCACTTCAGAGGATTTAGCTTTAAGTTCACTTCATGTGCTCTGTCTAGACCTCTATTAATATTTCTGTCATGCTCTGCCTCACCATTGCCTCCGACCAATATATCATCTACTATTATGGCACAAGGATAACCCAAAAACATTTTCTCCATTGCATGCTGAAAGACTTCACTTGCAGAATTTATTACAAATGGCATCCTAAGGAATCTATATCTTCCAAATGGGGTACTGAATGTAGTCATCAAGGAAGATTTGCGATCAAGAATTACTTGCCAAAATAAACTCTTTGCATCTAAGATGGAAAAAACAGTGACATTTGGTATCAGGGCTGCAACCTCTTCGACTGTACATGTTGAATGATGCAGTCTCTTCAATGCTTTGTTCAAATCTCTTGGGTTGATGCATATTCTGATTTCATCTGAGCCTTTTTATGAGCTGCTACCATGGACGACACCCATTTGGTAGGTTCTGTAACTGGACAGATTACACCTTGTTGCACCATTTTGTCCAACTGAGGTTTGACTTTATGCTACATAGCTATTGGAACTCTTCTTGCTGGTCTGACCACTGGACTAATTTCTAGGTCTAATTTCATGGAATACACAACTGGAAGTTTGCCCAACTTGTTATTGAAAATATCAGCATACTCTAACAAAATATTATTAGTGAAGCTGGAACTAAGCTGCTTATCTAATGAACTTCTTTGGTAAAAGAAAGCAGATTCATTTTCAAACTGTCTTTGAGACCCAGTAATGACTGCACAGGTCTTCGAACCACATAAAACAATAGGCTATGGCACTTCTTGGCTACATAACATGAAAGCACTAGTGAGCCTTCGGTTTGAATTTCTTCACCTCCATCAGCAACAAGTTTTGCACAACTAGTCACACTCAGTTGTTCACCAGCTCTGACCCTTGCAAAAATATCTGCAGACATGACATTACACTTTGAACCAGTGTCTACTTTAAGCTTGGTGGATTTACCATTGATCCAGACAGTACAAAACACTTCATTTTTTGACACTAAATATACTCCATCAGTCTTTTCACTAATTACTGATATACCATCTACATAGAAAGCAGACTGTTGCAGGTCTATTTGATTAACTTGCTTTTTGAAGTGACCCTTCCTTGTAACTGTGTGAGGCTTACTCGATTTACTAAATCTTTGAAAATGGTTCCATTTCTTACACTTGTGACATTACTGGCCAAATGCTATGCACTTTGCTCTTCTGGATTCATGTTTGGTACCACAATTGTGACAGTTTACAATAACGCTTAATTTGGGGTATTGCTGATTCAATATTATGCTGTACTGAGCAATATCTCGTTTGCACTAGGTACCCTTGGTTCTGCACTGAGCATGCTCATTTAACTGAACTGGTCTTAGAATGTGCTACAAGACTATGGGTTTTACCTAGAAGTCCCACAAGGAGTGCTGCTGCCACATACTTAGGCCTACTTTTGCCTGTCACATGTTGCATACTGTCTACATTAGCTCTGGAGCCCACTGAAACCATGCTCTTATCACTAGCAGGCATATTTGTGATATTTGTGGCCTTTCTGTAACTTCATGAATCTGACAAATTTCAGTGGCTTTACTCAGTGTTAAATCACTGTCATGAAGCAAAATCTTTCCTACAGCAGCATTATTAATACTATACATGAGTCTTTCCTTTATTAACTCATTCTTTAAAATCACCAAACTTACACGTTTTAGCTTTGTTTCTCAGGTCAGTAATATAAGCTGTAAAAGTTTCCCCTTGTTTTTGAACTCTCATGTAAAACAAATGCCTCTCTAGTGCAACATTAGTCTGGGCTTTACACATTTCTCTGAATTTGCGCTTGAAACACTTGGGGTCTTCCCTTGATTCAGGCTGCACAACACAATGAGTTTCTCCTTTACCTTCATACACTGTTGGTGCATAGACAAACATTCCCTTTCAATAGCTGCTGACCCTGCTAAATTCAGCAAAAGGAATGCTCTGGTATGTGCATCTTTATCAGAATGAGCTGCTTGTATAAATATATCATACTTTGGCTCAAATTTTCTCCAGTTCTCTGCAATATTCTGATCAAACACAAGTGGTTGTGGCTTACGAAATTTGTCTGCATTATTGACATATCTCATTAAAGACTCTTGCAACTATGCATGAGCACACTCTTGTACATACATGTATACATGTGCTTAAAATTTATGCCAGTACTTGAAACAACACAACAAGCCTTTGTATAATTGAATTTTATGAAATAAGTTTCCTGGGCATTGTAACACTTTGAAATCTCTTTATTGTAAAAACCACTTGCCTTGATATTACTTTGCTGTATGAGGCATTTATCTTGTAATGGCTTTAATGCAAAGCCATTTATTATCATTTTAAGAAACATTTCAAACAACTGCACAATGCGAATAAGCTGATCAATAGAAACAGAGGGCAAGAAACATTTTGAAGCAACTATACTTTGCGAATAAACTGTCTTGAAGTAATAGCATTTTACGAGTGAACTGTCACAAAGTAAGTGCACCTTGCGAATAAGCTATCTCAGAGTAATGGCACTCTGCAAATAAACTGTTTTGAAGTAATGGCAATTTTGTAAATAAACTGTTTTGAAGTAATGGCAATTTTGTAAATAAACTGTTTTGAAGTAATGGCAATTTTGTAAATAAACTGTTTCAAAGTAATGGCAATTTTGTAAATAAACTGTTTTGAAGTAATGGCAATTTTGCGAATGCATTGGGCAGAAGAAGCTTGAGTGAGAAACACCTCACAATGACTGCACTTTGCGAATAAATAGTACACAGCACACTGTACTTTCCCCCAAATGGCTGCACTTTGCCAAACAACTCTGTACCGTGCAAGACACAGTCTGTAATGGTGGCACTCTGCAAACAGACACACCCAGACACAAGAAACTTTTAAAATGGCTGCACTTGACTTCACTTCATGAAACAGTTGCACTTTGCACACAACAAACTCTTCGGAACAAATGCACAGCAATAAGCACACACTGCAAACACTTTTACACACTTTGAATAATTCAAACCACTCTAGTTATGCTATTCAAAGCTTCAATCAATGTGAAGTGGCAATTCTTTGTCGAAACACAGTAATTTGCCAAAATACATGCAGTTGCCTTTGCTTTACTTATACTCAATCTGCCTTTTTCTGCCCTTTCTATTATAGTCATTTTGCTCAGTGAATGTCTTAATGTGCCCTTTATGCCCTTTTGTTATACTCATTTTGCTCATTTAATCTCTTTTCATGCCCATTATATTTCTTGTGCATGTTTTAACTATAAGCATGCTCGCTTCACTTTAAACATGCCCATTTTACAATTCTGATGTAATTCTGAACGCTTTATGTACTTTTCTGATGCTCATTTTATCAATTAACTCAGTTTCAAACATTTTGTCTGATTAATGAACTCTTTTGTGCTTCTCGTTTGCTTAACAAATATTTCTGTGCTATTCATTTGCTTAACAATACATTCCATGCACTTGTAATCCTCCATTTTACCTCATTTAATAAATAAATCATTCATGTGTATTCTCTTTACCTTTGACTTGTTTCTGGCACTTTTTTGCTCTCGGTTCTTTTAGTTTGTCTTCACCATTACCTCTGCACCTCGTGGCTCTGAAGAATAGTCTTTGCCATCCCGGTTCTGACACCATGTTGCTCGCCAGGTCAGGATAAAACAGATGAGCATCATGGGCTCCTGTTCAAGCAACATTATTGTATACAAACACATCACAAATGAGGTTAAATAACTAACTTATAAACAAACTAGCTATCATGTATATAGATGTTAACATTCTGGCTGCACCTTTAAAATGACACTCAAACTAACATGTTTGTTATTTATATGCAGACACATGTCTTGGAAATGCTTCTTAAAGGTAAAGAATACCTGTTATTCTATACTGGAGATGACGATAGAATAGATTTTACCAATAGTATTAGCTATATTTAGAATGCACTACAGTCATAGTGCATATATTGATATATATCATATAACCTGACCAACATTGCATAAATTATTCAATTACTGCCCGCTCCTTTTCTAAACAAGAAATATCTTTATTAAACCATCACTTACGACATGGGCAATAATACATTTATTTATATAAGTAAAAACAAACTACACCGACACAATCCTAGCTGCAAACATTTTACATTACAAACCATACTAACACACTTCCAGTTGCAACCAATATACATCACTTATAATTTACTCAGTCATTTTCAGTCAGACATTACATAGTTCATTTAAGTACTGCCTTTGTTTAAATCTCATCCCTCCCCATATGTATTGTTCCTAGAATTCCCAGTTTTTCCTATGTAGTGTGCTCCTACTCTTTTCTAAAGATACCATTTCCAGTTGTTTTATCTCTGTTACTATAGTCACTACTTTTAGTATACTTGGTTTTGATTATGATTTCCATTTTCTAGCAATTACTTTCTTGGCAGCCACCACAATTTGACACAGCAAGGCCTTCCCATGTCTAGGCAATTCTATGTCTGTATGTTTGCAAACGTGAACTTGTTAATACAGTTTGATTACTTTTTTATATAAATGCAAATTTGCCTGTGTCACAAGTGATAATTCAATAAAGGTATTTATTATAAAAATAAAAATGTCAGTCATGCTTAGACTGGAAGATGGGAGAGGAATAGTCCCAATGGTGATAGACAACAAATGGATTTTCCGTACATATCTTCAGCTTTTGGTAGTATTATACAACTGAAAGAAAGATAATAGAGAAATTGCGTACACTGTACAGAAAAGTAAATATTAAGCATGGTGAAGGGAGGTAATATGGTTCATATGCTCACAGATAGAATTATAAATTTAATATGATGATAAATAATCCTGCCCTATATGCACTACATCATATAACAATCACTTATAACAATTTGGATTTAAAGAAGATCCAGGAAATACTAGAAAATTGCCTCAACTCATGGGAACAGAAATGTAAAGAAAAGTCTATACCCACCAGTGTTTTATGGAGGATGGTATCTTACACATGCCACCCCTATGGCTATTGCCTTCAATTCTGGCCAGTGAATGAGGCTTCACTAATGGGGGTAAAGATGAGTAAGTATGTACTGCTATGACAAAGGAAATGCCATTGCTAAAATGGAAATATTAGTTAGAGGATTGCTTAGAAAAATGAATGAAATGGGATGATATGCTCTGGGGTAATGGGGGGTTCTTTACAAACTTGCATATACAGAATGATGAGTCAGCTAATATATAAAGGGGGCAGGTGTGTCTGGCATTATGCCAGTATACAGTCATAGGGATAACTAGTGAAGTCATAGAGTATAGCCTGCATTAATTCCGCCAAGGAATATTTGTTAAAATTCTAGGATCTGACAACAAGGTCTAATCTATTCGAACATAGTGGTTTACACATATTCAGATAAGTTTTTTACTTTGTAAAAAAATAAGGCAGAAAGACAGAAGTCAGTTTGGGTAACCCCAACAGAAAATTGCCCAGTGTCATGACTGGGAAAGACAGTAGCATTCACAAATACTCATGATTTAGAAATAGAAAGGTGGTCCATGATCAACTATAGGAGAGTGAGAGACTAGGGAAGGATTTACTTAACAGGCCTGGAAGTCTGAAAGTTATGCAGTTTTAAAGCAGTCTATGTATATTTAAGGACAGGATATATGCATTTAGAATAGCTGACTTCTGATGAACTGTAATTGATAGTAGGAAGATGTACACTAGTTGTTTGGAATAAGGGGTAGAGCAGCTAAAATGATACATATACACCGAAAGTATGATAAGAGACCTTGGGACACAGGTGGACAGTAGTCTCTCCTTTGATAATTCACATCACCACAATAGTCAGGAAATCCTTCTACGTGGCACACCTCATCACAAAAGGTTTCTCATCCAGAAAAAAGAGGTCATTGTTGTCCTCTACTCATCACTCATTAGACCCATTATAGAGTACAACGTCCCTTTTGGTGTGTACCTCACAAGACATCTACAACAACTGGAAGGGCTGAAGAAATACCTCACAAAGAGGATTACCAGCCTCAAACAGATGCCCTATGCAGACCGTCTCAAAAAATTCCAGCTTTACTCCATCGCATATCGCCTACTCAGAGGTGATTTCTGCCTAACATACAAATCTATGTCAAACCCAGAGCTGTTGGACATGCTCTACTTATAAAATCCCAATCCCTCCAAGCTACACGCTCTAGGGACCAAAACCTTGTCACCACAATAAACAGAACATGCCGGAGGGATAGATTCCTGTCAGAGACTTCCCATACTCAGAATAAACTACCTATCTATATCAAACAAAGCTCCTCATTAGCACTCTTCAAGAAAAATCTTGATGACTGGATGGGAAATAAGAAATTCATCCCAGGGATCACTTCTGTAGCTCTGCTTGACAGTGGCACAGGAAAATAATTTTCTTGGGTGGCAAAAGTCAGGCTACCTTTTTGGCTGGGCTTATATAGGCCCTAGGGCCGATAGTCTAGTATCTGCCTATGAACCTATGAACCTACATGCTCTGGCCATGTTGAAGCATTCAAGAGATGTGTGATTGATCCAAAATGCTCACAAGTTCATCTTCCCTAAGCCAGTAAGACCACTTCTGGTGGCATGTGGAGTAGGAGTGGATGAAGATAATAAGAGCTGGGAGGATGAGGAGCTAAATGTTTGGTTAATTTTATCCAATGTTTCAGAACTGATTCTGACAAAAAGATTAGAAAAGGCAACTAATCTACTCAATTATGTGTACTGGGAGGAGGTAAACGTAATAACACAAATAATAAGATGTCACAACTTTAAAAAAGTTTTAACAAAATAATTCATGGCTGGTAAACTTTTTTGACATTTTTTATTCATCACATAGTTACATTGGAAAATCAGGAATGTATAAATGTATAGGTAATATGAGTCTACTTAGTGCTGTAGAATTTGAATGAAAGTTCAAGTCTTGGGTGGGGGGATCCTATTAAGGAGAAGCTCAAGAAACATTGAGTGTAATTTTGATTTCCTAACATAGCTGAAGGAGGACTTATAATTATCCTTCACTTTGCTTTACTTGATCTTATAGTGCTTTTCACATTTTTAGTGATATTTTTAAACTATGGTTTCAGTAGTTTTTCCATGTTACAGAGTTTTTTCATGTTAGTTGACCACTGGGTGGTCAACTAAGAGGTTTGTTTTTACATTTCTTACTGATGCTGGTTTTGATTGGGGTACCTTATTTTAGACAATGGGCAAACTGTACATCAGTACCCTGATTGGAGAATGAGCGTTCTCCAGCAGGGTATTAATGTACAAGTAATGTCCACTGAAAAAACATGTTCACTGCTTCATGGCAACATATCAAGCCATCATGGAGCTCGGACTGAGAAAACAGAATGGCCGCCATTATTTTACGCTCACTACGCAGAGCTAGAGCTTTTACTGTTTAGCAAGTGTAAAATATAAATAAAAAGAAGGCAACTAAAAAAAAGGTGTGTATGTGTGTGTGTGTGTGTGTGTGTGTGTGTGTGTGTGTGTGTGTGTGTGTGTGTGTGTGTGTGTGTGTGTCTGTGTGCGTGTGAGTGTATGTGTTTGTCTGTGTTTGAGTGTATGCGTGCATGTCAGTGAAAGTGAGAGTGAGCCGTTATTTTACA